>NC_079457.1:43715284-43962784 GCF_903798145.1 Danio aesculapii
CGGCTACAGTATGAAGTAGCAGAAAGTATGAGAGCCCAATGTAGGAATTCAATAAAGCAATGCAGTTAAACACCAGCATATTACTCTTAACCCTAACCCCAAGTAACAACGACACACATTCAGTACAAACAGCAGAGGATCACTAGCTCAGAAACGCATTCAAATCAGTAAAGGAAGAAGCACACGTCACATTTTTAACGTGGTTTTGGACTCAATATGTGAACAGCCCCATACAGATTTATCCTGAGAGATACAGTACAAGCACTGATCTATAATAAATACGTGATCACAAGCTGTGTGGGGCCATTACAACTTATAACACAATTAAAGGCATATTTTGCAAACTACAAAAAACGAGGCAACAATTTTAATGACACTTACATGTTATGATCCGGAGGAAGAAGAAATTGGTCCATTCGAACTGTAAAAGTTACTGACAAAGTCCCTGTCAAAGTCTGACAAAGTCCCATAGTCTCTGCTGCTCCTTCAATAGCAAACGACTGGCGAATCCCACATTGCATTGTATCAATCGTCATAAAAGGAACAAACACAGCACTAGGTTGGCTATACTGTGGTAGTGTTTTGAAAATGAACTTTAACCCTTTATTCCCCTCTGCCGAATTTTTATCTGTCAGTGATCGTCATCTTCGCGTCATGATCAGTCCCGTGATCCCCAGCGCCTCTGCTAGTGTGTGGATGGAAAGCGCATGCACATTTTCCCGGAACTGGAACTACATTTTTGATGATGTACCGTATCGACGTCGATGCGAACAATCAAAAGATCCAAACCCAACTCAATTCATTTATTTGACTCTGAGTCAACTATTTTGCTAAAGAATCAATAGTTTTAAACATGGTGCACTTTTAGATTTAAACCTCAGTTGGTTGTTTTCATTCACTTAGAGCTGTGTTACACACTGCATGGAAGTTCATTTTCAAAAACCCATAATAGGGGCTTTTTAAAACAAAAAAAGGCTTTTCAGCGATTTCTAAACTCTCCGTTTTCAGGAAAACGTCTGGCTAGCGTGGACGGAGCCGTAGCAAAACGTATGCGTTTTAAAATGAAGACGTAATATTGTAAACGGAGCCCGAGGTCATGACCCTCCTTGACTAGGAATGTAATTCTGGTTCCCCTTCAGGTCAGAAACTTCGACTTGTGTCTTAGACAAAAATGGTAGACACATGTCTCCGTTTCCTCCTTTGGGGAACATGGGTTACAGACGTAACCGGGACATTTTCTCAGCCAAAGTTCAAATCCAAAAAAGTCTCCTAATAATCCCCATAGACTACAGTCTAATTCACCTTTATTTAGAAAAACACTTTTATAAATCTGTCTTTGCATGCAGCTAATAAGGTAGATCGTCCTCCTCTCGAACTTACAATGGATCCTCTGCTTAGACAACAATCAAATCATTGTCTTCATTTGATCTACATTTTGTATTAAAATCATGAGGCTATTGTTCCCAAAGGAGAGCTTTGATTACATTAAAACTGCCATTGACCTTAAAGGCCACAGCGAGGAGCTGAACGGAGGGAGAGGGACCAGAGAGGTTTTTTGAGGAGGTTTGCCAGCAACACCCTTAGCGAATTAGCATGAGAGCAGAGCAACCTCTTCATCTCACAGAGCGGTGTTTACGCACTCAACCTTTCTAGTGTGGGCAGCAAGAGCGCCAAAGCCCTTGATGGGAGGCATTTAAAATACACCTTATGGATCAGCCCTCAAAACTTCCGCTCATCCTACTTCACTCTAAATGGGAGACTGTTTATTCAGAGGAACAATTAGCATTTCCATAAAGCTAATTGACTCATGATCAGCCAGTTAGGTTTGGTAATTTTAAGTTTGCTTTTGTCCTCATCAAGATGCTCTTGTTTTGTGTGTGTGTGTGTGTGTGTGTGTGTGCGTGCGTGCGTGTGTGTGTGTGTGTGTGTGTATGTGTTAGGTTTGTTGAATGCTGCGGTGTTTTTATATGTTTTTATAATTTGGGAAATTTGAAAAGTCTAAACTACTCTGTTATTTCATTCAGTAATTGAATTAATTATAATGCACAAAGCTTCTTGGTTGTGTAGGCCTTGACAGGATGTCTGTTGTACCTGGTGGGTTTCTATGTTTACTGCCAAGGGCACTTCAATGCAAAATTTTAGCTTGAAACTTATCTACATTTTATGTGTTTTTATGTGTGTAGACCTCAGAGGAGGAGCTGTTTGGGAATAACGAGGAGGGTCCTGCTTTGGTGGAGTTTTTAGAGTTTCTGGGACAGAAAATCGAGCTTCATGACTTCAAAGGGTAACATAAACAGAACTGCTCTTACTTTCTCTCTTTACAGCTCTAGATGGATTGTTAAACAGCCTGTATGAATTAAAATAGACGTTTTGGATGCTGCCGTTTTTGTAAGTGCGCATCTGAAGAGATATTTCACCAAGACAATGAATTGCGCTCACTAAGAGTGTTGTTTATTTGCATTTGCATGCTGCATTGTTTGAACTTCCAAATTACATAAAAACATGGTCCCAATTTGCAAAAAGTGTTAACAATATTTGTTTATGCTTAAAAAAAAAATACAGTGACTTCTAACTCTATTTCATTAACATTTAACGCCTGGAAATTATGTAAGTTAGTGCTTGTTCAATTTAATTTTGCATTTGTTTATTAAATCTGAAATAAAATATAACGATGTGCAAAACTTGAATAGAACAAAAATGCTGAAAAGTACTCAAATCAGGAATAAATGAAATATTAATGAAATTAACTTAAATATATTAATATTTAAAGACAAAAATGATTAAAATTGATTAAAAATTACATTTAAAGAGTAAAAATAAAAGCTGTAATATGCAAATGTATTAAAAATGAATAGTGCATACAAATAAAGCAAACTTGATGATAAAATAACACTGTAAAACAAGAAGAGACTCATTAAAATGAAGATTTTTATAGCACTAATAAAAAATATAAATATAAATAACGTAATTTTAAATAAATAGCCATATAGCGTAATTAAAGTTTAAACGTTTAAATGTAACAATATATAATAAATAATCTTTCAAATTAACTAATAGATGTTTTAAACCAGCATTTTTAATTACATTTTTTACCTTTGAAGGTGTAGACACTGTAAAACCAAACAGTCAAGTTTGTCAAATGAAATAAGTGTCGTTAACTCTAAATTTACAGAAAGTTAATTCAACTCAGTTGAAAGGAGTTTTGAACTCAGTGTTGAAGGTAGTGAGTTAATGAAATACCTCATTACTTCAACTTAAATGGAGTAAATTCACAGTACTCATATACTGTTGATTAGTTTTTTAAAGCAAATGGTTTGTAGCAATTGGTTTCCTCAAACGGTTTGAGTTGCCTTAATTTATTGGGTTTTACTGTGCTCAAATTGCTTCGTTTACTCAAATGCATTAAGTTCACAGTACTTATTAGGATTAGTTTTTGAACTTAAATGGTTTGTTGCAATCGGTTTCCTCAAATGGTTTGAGTTACTTTACCTTTTGGGGTTTTAGAGTGTACAATATATAAAAAGTATTAAAAATGTTTTATATCTGTCCTAGCCCTTCACAGAATGTGAATAATTATGTTCTGTTGAAAAATATTTAGTTAGATTTTCTCTAAATATTCTTAAATGATATTTCCATATCTTAAAGACTTACAACAAATCTCGGATAATCCTTATTGTCACTGTGAAGCTGCTACTCATAAAATGCACACAATTTCTCTGCAAATGCTTTGAATATGCTCTTTTACTGCAGGTTTCGTGGAGGGTTGGATGTAACACATGGACAGACCGGCTCTGAGTCTGTCTACCATAATTTCCACAACAAAGAGATCATGTTCCACGTGTCGACTAAGCTGCCTTACACAGAGGGTGATACACAGCAGGTACAAATGACCACAGACAGGGAGAGGATCACTCACAGCACGTGTCCTTTCCATTTTACTGGTCCCTTCAGTCAATACAACTGTAATAAGCTTTAGTCTGCAAGAAATATATAATCAGCTGTCCGAGATAATCCATCCTTGTAGATCAGAGGTCAGTGGATTTGAAAACTATTGATCAGTGTTATAGCAGCACAACATGATTCACCATGGTTAGCTAGTTAGAATCATAAATATTTTTAGAAGGAATTATTTATTTATTTATTTTTGGATTGTACATAATTTGTGAGCATCAGGATGTCATTGTCAATATGTGGTGCTCTCAGGGGCGAATTTAGCGAATTAAGCAATTCCACCCATGGGCCCTAAAAATCCTAAAATGCTAATCTGTACTTTAATTTATTTGTAATTGATTTATTTAGCTGTTTTTTATTTTCTTATATCACTCAGTCTCCTTTTCTACATTTTGTCGTAATGATAAATAATTATAACAACTTGTAAAGCAAACTTGTAAAAAATTTTAAAAATTTTTTTTCTTAAAAATTCATTCACAACTGAAAAATGATAATTAAACTTTCATTTTTAAAACCAAATCTTTACCTAATTTGACTGCAGGACTGCTCCATGATTGAGGGTGGGGGACACATTTGCATAGATATAATAATTATGTTAACCGTTCATTTCTTTAGACCCTCATCACACAAAATATGATAGAAAATGGTGTTATATATAATTTATAGTTATAATTTATATTTCTAGGTATTTATTCCTAGGGCCCTAAGCGGCCACTTACTTTGCTTCTTGGTTAAATCTGCCCCTCTGTGTATGGTTAAATCTGTGTATATATATATATATATATATATATATATATATATATATATATATATATATATATATATATATATATATATATATAAATATATATATATATATATATATATATATATATATATATATAAATATATATATATATATATATACAGTTGAAGTCAGAATTATTAGCCCCCCCTTTAATTTTTTTTCATTTTTAAATATTCCCAAATTATGTTTAACAGAACAAGGAATCTTTTACAGTATGTCTGATTATATATTTTTCTTTTGGAAAAAGCCTTATTAGTTTTTTTCGGCTATAATAAAAGCAGTTTTTAATTAAAAATAATAAATATATTTTATCTTTGCTGTGATGACAGTAAATAATATAGATAGATATTTTTCAAGACACTTCTATACAGCTTAAAGTAAAATTTAAAGGCTTAACTGGGTTAATTAGGTTAACTAGGCAGGTTAGGGTGATTAGGCAAGTTATTATATAACGATGGTTTGTTCTGTAGACTATCAAAAAAATATAGCTTAAAGGGGCTAATAATTTTGACCTTGAAATGGTTCATAAAAAATGTTACACTGTTTTTATTCTAGCCGAAATAAAGCAAATAAGACTTTCTCCAGAAGAAAAAAATATTATCAGACATAATGTGAAAATTTCCTAGCTCTGTATCTATATATATATATATATATATATATATATATATATATATATATATTATTATTATTATTATTATTATTGTTATTATTATATAAAATAAGTAATTAAAATATACTGTATATATAACAAAAATAATCCAGAAAACCCAAGAATCTATTACAAAACACAAAACAGGGTAACACTTTAGTTTAAGTACCAATTCCCACCATTAACTACTGGCTTATTACCTATACTTATTATTAAGTATAAATTATTCTTTACCCCTAATACTACCCAATACCCAAACCCAACTACTACCTAATAACTACTATTAAGCATCTAATTAGTAGTTTATTGAGCTAAGTATCTTAGTTTATGGTGCGTTAATAGCAAGAATTACACCTTAAAATAAAGCGCAACCCACCACTGTATAAATCTTGTGGATTGACAGAAGGGGTGAGATCAATTCCTTTGTACTGGGGCAGATGCTGTTTCCTTCAGCCACTCACTGTTGATGTGCTGGCAGATGACTGTTGACTCACAAAGTGACCTTTATTCTGCACCTTCACTGGCAGCGCTGCGCCCTCAGAGGAACAGTGTTTTTAGAGCTCACTCCTCAGGGAATCATCCACATTTAGAACACTCTCTCTCTGTGTGTCATATGTGCACACATTCACTGGCCAGTGATCGGAGGCTGACAGCAGATCGAGTATGTGAGCTGATGTCCATGTTTATGAGTGGCTGCAACCTCTGTGTTTGTCCTTGCCAGCCATCTGTTCAGGCATGTTGTGAAAAACAACTTCAGCACATGACAGAACTGACACACGATTCTGACCTCAAAAATTGATGGAATTTTTCATCAGATGTCAGGCTGAAATGTTTATTGGCAACTGTGGTTTCAAATGCTTGTATTGGTTTGTTTAATTACTATGAAAAGTATGATTAATTTAATGCAATCTCACAATAATTAAGGATTTTTTGATTTAGTGGATAATTGGTATCAGCTTGTATGATTTCAACCATACGTTTTTAGTACAATTTGCTTTCCCCCCAGTGAGACATAGGGTTAGGGGTGGGTTTTAGGGGCACACTTTCTTTTAAAAATCGTATAATCATATGAATTCATAAGAATTAGCCACTTTTCTGACAAAATGTAAAATAGTTTCCTCTTGATATCAGGCTAGATTAATTATGTATAAAGGGTGTTGATCACAGTATATGGAGCAGATATTCAAATTATAGGACATATTGAAGTAAAAACTGTATTGGTTTATATAAAATGGATATTGTATAATAAAATATTATATATTTTCTTTAATACAGTAATTATTTAAGCAAAGTATTATGTGCAATAATATGTTGTTAGAATACAATACTGAGAAAGTTTGGGGTTAATCTGTTTTTTTTTATTAAATGCTTTTAGCAAATGCTTTGACATTGATATACATTTAGTTAATTACAAAATACACATTTAAAAGCGACAGTAAAGATATTAGATACACTTTACATTAAGGTCTAATTGGTTAATGCTTACATATATTTAAAATGATATACTTTACAATATAATCCCTTTAGTTAATGGATTATCTGATAAAAACTGGTTATTAGCAGTAAATTTTGTGTTTTTTGATCTTTGTTAACATTAATGACAATACATTTTTTATTGGTAATTCATTTTAGCTCACATCCACTAAATAACAAAATCAAATTTTAAAATGTATGAGTAAATGTTGAAAATAAAGTACAGTAAATTAAGATTAGTTCATGCTGTTGTGGTTAGTTTTCCTTGATTAATAAGTAATGTTAACAAATGAAATCTTGATTTAAAGTGCTACAAGGAAAATTATGAAGTTGCATGTGATTTCTGTTTCAAATGGTTTATTTTCTTTTCTGCTTTCTATTTTTTGGAGAAAAAAAATGTAAAAACAAAATCATTTCAAACGTTAAATTTATTGTAAAAATGTAAAAAGAAAGTTAAAATTGTGATGTATTCAACAAATCCATGAAAAAATTGCTCAACCTAAATCAAGATTTTTCTCCACAAAAATAGCACCTTGTAAAAAAAATGCTCATGCAAAAACGAAAAAGAAAAAAGAAAAAGGAAAAGAAAAAAATACAAACAATAATAAAAAATACAATAGCACATCGGAACTTAAATGAACAGTTGACTGATCACATTTTCCTTACATGTCACATTAACATACATAAAAAGATCAGTTTACATTGTGTAAAGGCAAAACTACAATCCGTTTATCCCAATTTTGCAGGTATTTGTTCGTTTGTAGTAATAAAAAAGTCATCCTCTCCATATTTTGAACATTAGATATAATATCCAACCATTCAGATTTGGTAGGGGGTTCAAGATGTGGCCGCTTTTGACTTACAGTTTTCTTACTAGTTGCTAGAAGTATTTTTAATGAATACTTGTCTTTTACCGTTAAGTTGGCTGCATTATTTCCCAGGGAAATTGTTGAAAAAGATAAGTCTATTTCATCACCAAACATATTTCTTATTACTTGCATTACATCCTGCCTGTATGACTGAATGACTGGGCAACTCCAAAATATGTGAAAATGGTTGGCTAAGTCTTCCCCACATTTCCTGCCGCACTCTGTCCTGTCCGTCTCCCATGTTTGCAAGCATGTTAACTTGTGGGTTATAAAGTATCTGGTGTGCAAAAACTCTTCTGCCAACTTATTCATTTTAAATCAATCCCAAATCAAAATTTGTTCTCTCATGAAGCAAATGCTGATTTTGTATTAAATCAAAAATGCCCTACTGTAATATTGTAACTAATACTGTCCAAAAACAGTTATTACTCTGAAATCTCACTTCTGATATGTACATATGGAACAAATATTTTGCTCCATATGTAAATAAAAAATGTAAACATGACAATTTAGGACGATTTAAATGGCAGGTTTGTGTTCTGTGCTCTTGTGTTCTGTGTTTATAGCTACAGAGGAAGAGGCATATAGGAAATGACATCGTGGCCATCGTGTTTCAAGAGGAAAACACACCATTTGTGCCAGACATGATTGCTTCCAACTTCCTGCATGCATATGTGGTGGTGCAGGTGGAGAATGCCTGCTCTGATGATGTCCTCTACAAGGTTGATCATCACAGTATTACTGGAATCTAGCACTTCTGTTTTGTGACACGTCTCTGTGAGTGAGTAAATGAGACACCTATATGTCAATCTGTAGGTTTCGGTAACAGCGCGAGATGACGTTCCCTTCTTTGGACCACCTCTCCCCAATCCAGCCGTTTTTAAGAAAGTGAGTCAAACTGTTATTGTAATTTTCAACAATTGTTTTTGAATATTTTTGAAATGTTATTTATTTCTGTGATGGTAAAACTGAATTTTCAGCATCATTACTCCTGTAGTCAGAACACTGACTTGATGCTTCTGAAATATTTCCTTCTATTACTAACATTTGTGCTGTTCAATACTTTGTCCAGTCCATAGCACATTTTGTTGGGAATTCTTTGATTAAAAATAGTTCAAAGGGTTTACTTTTGTATTATAAAATCACTTATTTTTGTCATTATAATACATTTTGATGAAATATTAAAAATTTTGAAATGTGAAAAAATGTCTTGAGGGTTACTTTTGATCAATTAAATGCATCCAGGCTGAATAAAAATAGGATTTTTTAAAAAACTTTTAAATGCATGTACTGAAAGCACACAAAAATGTTCATCTCTATCTAACTCTTCTCTCATTTGTCCTCTCTCTTCTTTCTATCTCTTGCAGGGTCCAGAGTTCCATGAATTCTTGCTTTCTAAGCTAATCAATGCTGAATATGCGTGTTACAAAGCTGAAAAATTTGCCAAATTAGAGGTGAGTGACTGTAAGGTTTAAAAAAATCAGTGCTCATATGGACACAACGATACTATCATAGCAGAATAGCAGATACACAGCATGGCACTTACAAAACCAAAGTTATGCGTGCCATTTCCGGGACTTTTTATTATTATTATTATTTATGAATTATTTAGGTTTTATATATTTACTTTGGTTGATGAATTATCCTGCACCACTTGATATTTTTCTGAAATGTATAATATGCTTAGTTTCTGTGACTGTCTATGTCACATCAATCAATTATTAACCTGCACAGTAAACCCCTTACTAACATTGTTTGTAATAATTGCATAATTAGTTATAACTTTAAATAAACCCTGAGTAAAATGCACCATATAAAGAAAGCAGAATGTATCATTATGTGCAGTATTATAGGCCTAATCAGTTATTAAATATTAAAATAGAATTCAATATGCATATAAAATTTTGTTATAGCAGATATGTTGAACATATAAAGATAGTTCTAATTAAATATTAAAAATTAAAATAGAATTCTAGCCTATGTTTATATGCTCAATGTGTGTACTCAGAGATTAAAACTCATAATATAAATGCATTTCTATGGTGTTAATCCACTTTTCCCATTTTTTTATTTAATATGTTCATTTTTTCTTTTTAAATAGAACAAGGACATTCCAGACTTAGGCTGTATCCGAAATCGCCTACTACTCAATTTAATTTAAACGTACTACTCGGCCATTAGAAAAGTACATTCTATTCAGTAAGAATGTGAACAGTATGAATGGAAATCGGACATACTACATTCGCCATTTTGTCATCATCACGTGACCTACCCAGTTTAGTTGCATCACTTCACTCCCATTCATGAATTATCTCGCGGCGCATCATGGGATAGCGTAGCGTCCCTTCGAGTAGGTCATCCGGGTACTTCTCACATACTGTTTTTTGAGTTCTATGAATTGAACATACTACTTGGCTTGCATACTGTTTTTAGCATACTATATAGTATGGAAGTATGCGATTTCGGACTCAGCGTTGGTATCAAACAAAAAAAATCTTTAAATAAAATATTTCATGCTGATTGTAATTGAAGCTCTTAGAATTTTATGTGGTTTAAAGATGGCCCCTTGGCCTCCATGATCTAGCCTCTCCATATGCACCAGACACTTTCTTATAAACACTCCATGTTCCTGGCAAAACTTTGTACAGTTCTGAGTGTGCTTCACACAGGTGAGTGGGCTGGACCTGTAGGAAACACTCTTTTGTCTCTATATGTGCCAAACATTTTCCTACTATTAAAAAACTGCTAAAATAACTTATACTAATAGAATCTACATTGTATATTGCTGATCTTTGGTCATGTGAAGTGTGTGTTTTATCCCCATTTGTATTTAAAGCATCTGCAAAATAAATACATTTACAGAAAATGTCATATAAATCTAGCCATAACTTTATAGCGCTGCATTGTATCATTATAGATTTATTGTTAATTATCATTTTTTATAGTATGTTTTTAATAAATTATATATCAAAAACATAATATTTTGATTTGTTTTATAATAATCAAACATGTATAACTTTTTTATACATTTGTTGTCAGGAGCGCACCCGGTCTGCCCTGCTGGAAACACTGTATGAGGAGCTGCACATCAACAGTCAGGCCATGATGGGACTGGGAGGAGAAGAGGACAAACTGGAAAATGGAGGAGGAGGAGGAGGAGGCTTCTTTGAGTCCTTCAAGGTAATCCATAAGGACACAGGGCTCTGAGCCTCTGCGAGGACAGGGATGTTTGGGATGCATTACTCTGGCTTCTGTGTGTGAATGGTGGATGTGGTGGTGCATTCTGGTTCTGTTGCTGAAACGCTGCCGCTCATAAATCTTTTAATCATGTCTTTTTTTGATTTCGCTGCTGTTGTGATTTATGAACGTAGTTTGTTTTTCTCTCTTGGGTTTTAGATGGTGGCGTCTTTATGACTCCAGCTGCCAACCATGCTACCTAAATTAAATTACTTATTACCATAATTAACGCTAATTAGTCTTATTAGCACATTGTCAAGCATAGATGCACTCTTGAGAATTCCAAAGTATTTTGCTTCCTAATATACTTAGCAAATTAATGAGTACTACATGATTATTCATAGTTGACATATTGTACAGAAATATTTCCTTGAGATATGCCGCACTAATGAGTGTGTTGCTGTGTTGTATTTGATATACAGTGCTCGGCAAAATTGAGTACACCCCATTTTAATATTTTTATCCATTTCTCAGTGAATATCGGTAATATGTATATGAATATGTATTTTGGTGCGTTTAAACAGAACAGATTCATTAAGCAGATATATTTATTAAAATAATATTTTAGTCACCAAACATATTTAGAAATTGAAAGATAACACAATTCAATTCAAGCAAAATATTGTAAAAAAACAAAAAAAACTAATTACAACCTACAAAATGTCAACTAAATTTTTCAAATTTTTTGCTTCTCTTGATTTTTCTTCTTTATTCAATTTTTATTTACAATTTTTCTCAGTCACTTTGGTGCAATTCTGACAACACTATTTACATTTTCACAACAGTTAATACAATTCTCAAAACAATTAGTCATTTGTGCACATCATAGTAGCAGTTTCTCATTCTTTCTAACAAATTGCAAATGCTTTTGGACATGCATCAGTTGCTTTCATACAATTCTCTGCTGTTTTATAACATTATCATTTGCTTATGTCATGTCAGTCTAAACTTGTGACTGCTAACTAGTCAGTCCATATGAAACTAATAGTCCTCATTTCATTACTTGAGTCATTACATACAAAAATGTTGAACTAGTTTTCAAAATCTGCAAAATTTTATAAAAATGTAAATCTTTTTTTCCTGAAAATGTCTTCTAAATTGACCAATTTCATGAATGATTTACAGACCTGTATGTTGTAGGTTCAGTTACAATATGTAAGTTGTGCACAGCTCTACCCAAAGGAAGTTTTTGTTTGTTGTAAATAAGGGTGTAGTTATTCTTTTGCACAATGCTGTGAATAAATTAGAATTGTAAAAAGCATATGCAGAAAAACATGTGAAACACATATACTCAGTGTCTTATACTCAGATACCTCACTAAATGCATTGATCTCTAACTTTACTGTAGTTTTCAAATGACTGTACAAATAGTATCTAGTGCTGTCTTGAGCATTTTCAGGAAAGTGTCACCAAAATCTTTTTTGCATTGGAAAAAAATTTACAGACTAATCAGTCATAATGAAAACATGACAAAGCCATTTGACTATCTTGTTTATAAACAATGGTGTCAGGACTTTTCATCTTGATGACACTGACACTTTCATTGACATGAAAACATGATTTTGAGGAATGAGCTATCCATTTTGAGCAAGTGACACGCTTTTGCAGGTTATCAACTAGGTTTTGCAGTTTGTACTAATTGTTTTGAGAAATGCATTAACTTTTGTGCAAATGTAAATAGTGTTGTGAGAAATGCACCAAAGTCACTGAGAAAAACTGTAAAAAATAAAAAAAAAACTGGTTTTATTCCAGCCAAACTAAAAGACTTCAACTATATTATATAAATTATTTGCACCTTTAGTATAAAAATAATAATAAATTAACAAAGGTGACTAAAAAATCATCTGCATTGTTCATCCTTTTGAACTTTCATATGAAAAACAAATGAACACCTTTTCTGATATTACAGGAGAAAACAGGAGAAAGAGGTTGCCTCGTGTTTGTGTGTGTTTTCTCTGGATAATTCGGTTTCCCCCACAAGTCCAAAGACATGAGGTATAGGTGAATTGAGTAGGCTAAAAGCATCCGCTGCGTAAAATATATGCTGGATGAGTTGGCGGTTCATTCTGCTGTGGCGACCCCAGATTAATAAAGAGACTAAGCTGAAAAGAAAATGAATGAATGAATGAAAGACAAAAGGCCAAACAATGCAGATTTTATACAATATTTATTTATTTATTAGAATTAATAAACACTGTATATATATGTTATAAAAATACAAAAACAATGTAGTATCAATTTTACTAAAATACACTGTTACGTACTTAAACATAATTTTGCATATTACAGGGAAATATTTATGTACATTAAAATTAAACCAATACAGCCACACACACTCACACAGCTATATTTAATCACAAACATACAGCTGTCTGTTTGTATGCCAGAAAATTCTGAAATGTATTTTCTGGCATATAATTCATCATAGATGGGCTGTTTGTATGTGCTCGGCAGCCTGGTTCATAACTGAATGTGTTCAGTGTGTTCACGCATTGATTGTGGTCATCCAGACATAAAAATCGATCAGCCTTCTCATAAATCATTTTCATTATCTCTCCTTTTCACTTATTATGTTTGCTTCCGCAACTTCCCCAATCACTGACTGACACCGTTTTCTTCAGCATCTGTCTATGGCCAAGCTCATTAGCATGGAGGACACTCTTCGGCTCATCTGTGGATGTGACTGACAATCTGGGAGTTTTTCCTTGAAATCGTTCAGCACTTTAGTGGGTGATGTTTAATCAATATCCATTAACACTCTCAGGCAGTTCTGCCCTCTAATGGTGGCTAGCTTCAATAGCACTCAGCCAATCTCTCAATAGCTGTGTCTGAAACCGCTCACTTGTTCACTCATTCACTAATCCCTCCAGTATGTATAGTGTATGGCAGTTGAGTGGACTACATTAGGAGAGTAAAAGAGAATGTGCGAGTGAATTTGTAAGTAGTGTGAGGCAGAGAGCAGTCTGACACAATCCAATTTCATCATGAACATTACACCTGCCATCCTGTAATATATCCTTTTTGGCTTTATGAATTAAATGTCACTGTTCATTTATCACATTTTGTAGTATTAATTAATAACAAAGAGAACAAAAACACAGCCTAGTCATTTTTTTAAATTTAAAACTAGTTTAAAATAAATACACTACTTTCAATGGATTAGTTCATATGTATTTGTTATTATTATTATTATTATTATTATTATTATTATTATTATTATTATTATTATTATTATTAAAAATATTAACCCTCCTGTCAAATTTGTATACATTTTTATTTTTAATTAATAAATTATGTTTAACATAGTAAGGACATTTCTCTATGTGAAAAGAAAAAAAAAACTTTCTCCATCGAAAACATTTAATAGGAAATCCTGTAAAAAAATGTCCTTAATTTGTTAAACATCACCTAATAATTAAAAATATAAATTAATTAAAATTTCACTGGAAATGGCTAATAATTTTAATAATAAAATATACACAGTACAGAACAGAAGGATGGATGGATGGATGGATGGATGGATGGATGGATGGATGGATGGATGGATGGATGGATGGATGGATGGATGGATGGATGGATGGATGGATGGGCGGTCGGACGGACGGACGGACAGAAGGAAACATGGATGGATGCATGGATGGTTGGAAAAATAGATAGATAGATATATAGATAGATAGATAGATAGATAGATAGATAGATAGATAGATAGATAGATAGATAGATAGATAGATAGATAGATAGATAGATAGATAGATAGATAGATAGATAGATAGATAGATAGATAGATAGATAGATAGATAGATAGACAGAGAGACGGATGAGTGATAGATAGATAGATAGATAGATAGATAGATAGATAGATAGATAGATAGATAGATAGATAGATAGATAGATAGATAGATAGATAGATAGATAGATAGATAGATAGATAGATAGATAGATAGATAGATAGATAGACAGAGAGACAGAGAGACGGATGAGTGATAGATAGATAGATAGATAGATAGATAGATAGATAGATAGATAGATAGATAGATAGATAGATAGATAGATAGATAGATAGATAGATAGATAGATAGATAGATAGATAGATAGATAGATAGATAGATAGATAGATAGATAGATGGAAAGATAGACGGATGAGTGATAGATAGATAGATAGATAGATAGATAGATAGATAGATAGATAGATAGATAGATAGATAGATAGATAGATAGATAGATAGATAGAGAGACGGATGAGTTATAGATAGATAGATAGATAGATAGATAGATAGATAGATAGATAGATAGATAGATAGATAGATAGATAGATAGATAGATAGATAGATAGATAGATAGATAGATAGATAGATAGATAGATAGACAGAGAGACAGAGAGACGGATGAGTGATAGATAGATAGATAGATAGATAGATAGATAGATAGATAGATAGATAGATAGATAGATAGATAGATAGATAGATAGATAGATAGATAGATAGACGGATGAGTGATAGATAGATAGATAGATAGATAGATAGATAGATAGATAGATAGATAGATAGATAGATAGATAGATAGATAGATAGATAGATAGATAGATAGATAGATAGATAGATAGATAGATAGATAGAAAGATAGACGGATGAGTGATAGATAGATAGATAGATAGATAGATAGATAGATAGATAGATAGATAGATAGATAGATAGATAGATAGATAGATAGATAGATAGATAGATAGATAGATAGATAGATAGATAGATAGATAGATAGATAGATAGATAGATAGATAGATAGATCGTTCCTGGAGGGCCACAAACACTGCATGTTTTAGATGTCTCCTTTGTCTGTCACATTACTGGTCTTTCAGTCTCTGCTTATGAGCTGATGATCTGAATCAGGTGTGTTTGGTTAAGCAGCCATAGAAAATGTGCAGAGCTGGTGGTAGTCCGGGAATGTGGTTGAGAAACACTGCTGTAAAGTGCAGTATATAGTGAATAGAGTTCGATTTGGGACACAGCTATAGACTTCCTTCTAGCTTCATATCGCCTGTCCTCCCTCTGGTCACATGCTTTATTTATTTTTTTTACGGACAAAACCTTGCCAGTGATTCGCTCAGGATGGTTTAAGCAGCTTGAGTCCCTCTGGATTGTCCCACTCCACTGACCCGGCGCCGCTCACTGTGTCTCCTCCTCATCTCTCCCTGTGCTGTAGCGGGTGATCCGCAGCAGGAGCCAGTCTCTGGACACCATGGGCCTCAATATCAGGAAGTACACAGTCTCCAATAGTCACAGCGGCAGTTTCGCCCACAACAACAACAACCACCATTCACCAGAGACCCCCAAACCCCCTGGGATAGTAAGTAAACCCCCATATTGGCTTCCAAACTATGGGCCAAACTATACTAGTCCCCTCACTACCCTCCACTTTGGGATCAAACCCGGTCCTGGTTACACGTACTTCACTAACTCCTGACTACACTGAAAGCACAGATGCGCAGAGCTGACAGAATAAATAAACACAACAAAGACGGAATAATTAATGATTAATCAACCAATTAATAATTGCTGTCATGTTCAAGTCCCTTAACATTTTCCCCCTCATTCTCATCATGCTTTCTGCCTTTCATTTCTGCAGCTTTTTTTCACAGATTGTAGTTTAGCTCAGGAATGTTTCATGAAAGAGTCACTTGAATGCGTTTGAGTAACAGCCAGTGTCTACTGGGTTAAAAGGGTCAATGACATTACACTTCTGTTATTAATATTATTTAAATTATTATCATCATCATCATCATCATCATCATATTATTATTATTATTATTATTATTATTATTATTATTATTATTATTATTATTATTATTATTATTATTATTATTTTATTATATTATTATTATTACTATTATTATTATTATTATTATTATCATTATTATTATTATTATTTTATATTATTATTATTATTATTATTATTATTATTATTATTATTATTATTGTGATTATTATTACTATAATTATTATTATTATTGTTATTATTATTATTATTAGTAGTAGTAGTAGTAATATTATTGGTAACACTTTAAAATATTGGTCCATTAATTAATGTTAGTTAATGTATTTACTAACATGAACAAACAATTAGTTATGCATGTATTACAGTATTTATTAAACTTTATAAACCTAACCTTACTTTTGTTAACTTCACTGTGCATTAACTAATTTTAACAACCACAGCTTTGGATGTTAAAGGGCCATGAAACCTGCCTCTTTCAGTTCAAGTCTTCTTTTAAAAAAAAGCTCTGAGATGGGCATGGGGTGCTGTGAGCAAAGGGAGGAGTGGCCGGCAGAGCAGGGGGAGAAAGACGGGAGCGAGCAACTGTTGTGAGTTGGCTCACAAAATGAGACACAAACTGTGAGGAGACCCATGATTTTATAGTTTACAAAGTTAAAATGTAAAGAAATAAACAGTAATTCAATGCCTTGCTACATTTGTTATTCCTAATTTCATATACACATAACAACAATTTGTTTTATCATTATAAAGATAATCCTTTTTATATAAACACTATAAATAAGGAGGACTTCTCTCCTCCTGAAACCCCGGATCTGCAGCAGGTCTCTTTGCAGCTCTGTCTATTCCAACCATTAGCTCTGCCGGTAATCTGGAGGATTTTAAACATATGGCAAACAGAGCAGCACGGATAGGCGATGTGTCTGCATGGTAACAAACTCAACTGATAAAATACAAAGTCCACCATTCTCCCAATTCTCGTACAACTTTCTCGTCAAAAATGCTTGCTGCAAACCAACAGCTTTGCTGAATCTGCCCTGACAGAATCTCCAGGATAAACATGCAGCAAACCCTGTGGATCATGGAAACAAACATACGACCCATGGTGTGTGCAGTTGCAGTCTTACCCAGTCATTGGGTGTCACAGCTTGGCAGGTCTGCTTTGCCTTCAGAAAGCAAATGCTCTCATGAATAATTAAGTAGCAGGGTCTTCTCATAGGAAAAGAAAACTCAGCTATGAATAATAATGAGAGAACGATGCATCATCACTCCACTAGCAGATGTTTTATTATTATAAAACACATGATAATGTATAACTAAATAATGTGTATTGAATTTATGTGAATTAATGTGTATAAATAATGTGTATGATAACTAAATTGTGTGTATTATATAAAACTAAATAATTATATATTATCATAAAACACTATATTATTATTATTATTATTATTATTATTATTATTATTATTATTATTATTATTATTATTATTATTATTATTATTATTATTATTATTATTAAGTCATTCAATTTGAGTGCAAAAAAAAAAACAACTAACTTTCTAGAAAAGTTTTTTTTTTGGTGCTCAAATTGACTACAAAAAAATTGCTAGTCAACTGAATTCAATACTGTCTTGGACAGTCTAGCAAAAAGAAAACAAAAATCTTTGTAATTAATGACATAAGTTTTTCAAATCCTTCATGAACACAAAAAATATTTCCCGTGACCTATATATCTATAAATTTAACTTGACATTTGAATTCCCTCCATATTGTGAACTCTTTTTCTGTATAAATACTGTATGTCATTGACCCAATAGCATGTCATATGAATTTGGGCTTTCCCTTGATGAGACTGTTATTTAATTCACCCCTCCATCATCACAAGATGCGTGTGTGTGCGTATGTGAGTGTGTGATTGTGAAGAGGTCTTCTGAGGGGTGCATGATATCAAACCGTCTTGACTGTGTTGCATGTTGCTCGTGAGGAATGAAATCCTGTCAGAGAGTCTACAAGAGGTCATACAGTATGAGGTGCTGTGTTCTTATTTTCTTTCCAGTGTCTCTGAGGAATGAATATAATCTGATCTTTGAAATAGGATAAGGCAACCTACCAGAGCTGTTAGTATGAAGACAGTTGTGAATGTTTTAACCTTACCACATCCCCACAGGATCAGACGCAAATCAGGACTGCTGGGAGAGTTTTATGTATCTCTATGTATATGTGTGCGCGTGTTTAATGGATTCTGCTGTGCTAATGGTTTAATATGCAGGTGCACTGTGGGTAAGTACAGTGTCCTCCAGTTATATTAGCACTCTTAGAAAATATGAGTAAAAGAGGCTTAAAAAATGTCTTCATAGTTTAACCCATTGTACTATTTCTTACAGTATATATATATATATATATATATATATATATATATATATATATATATATATATATATATATATATATATATATATATATATATATACTGTACACAAAATATCTATTATCATTATTATAATTATTATTTCTTCTATGAATTCATATGGCCAAAAAAGGCCCTCAAACAGTTAGGGTTGTTAATTTTGGTTATTGTCTTAAACGACAGCTAATGCTTGTTAACCAATAATTAGCAATTAACCAAATGAAATATGATTTAAAATAATTAAATAAACATCAAAAATTTCACCTGAATAAAATTTCTTATGTATAATTAATAATATAAATAGGCCTAAACATAGTCATAACCCGATGTTGGATCAAATATGGATGGACAAACCCAACTATTGGGTTAAAAAGTAAAAAAAAAAATTTAATTGAAAAAATTAACCCAGTGTTTGGTCAAATTTGGACAAACCCATTCATTCATTTTCTTTTCTAAATCTAGAGTCACCCCAGCGGAATGAACCACCAACTTATCCAGCATATGTTTTACGCAGCGGATGCCCTTCCAGCTGCAACCCATCACTGGGAAATAAAGTTTTTTTTAATAAAGTTAATATTCTGAGCAAAAGATCAAAAGAGTAACAATGAAGACATTATCTCCGCAGACTTGTTAGCTCATATTTACCAAAGGTGACGATATTAGTGGTGACCACAATATATGCTTATATGTATAAATACTGCATCCACAGGTCATGCATCTCTTGCCCTATGGACCATCACACATTCACAGCCATGCTAAGTCATGCCAGAGCTCATGTGAGCCCGGTGAATTCCCACTTTCCCCACAGCAACAGACTTACTGAGCCGTGTCTCTGTCACAGTTAATGTTTCTGTTATTTATAGCACTTTATCATATGCCATGTCAGTCAAATGGACGTTCTGACCTTCACGCAGGTTATTTAGTGGAGAAAAAAGACCACAGTGTTATTTCTGCTACCGGGAGTTAGAAAGTGTGCAGATGATTCATCGCCCGGTGGTGTCAGTGTCATCATTTGGGAAGCAAAATAGGAGAGATGCCATGTTAGATGGTGGATCTTAACTGGTTTGACTTCAGGACACATTATAGTAGGTGTCAAATGACAGTGCAACGCAAACATTTCTATGATAAGCAAATAAATAAACCATTTATTTTTTAACACAAACTGCAAAACCACCAGTTAATGATAAAAAGCTAAACTAAAATGGATTCTTTTTTAATATTTTAAATATCTATTTTTATTTCACATTTCTTTCCATTTTTTGATATTAGTACATCTTTTATTAATTAGTACATATTTTACTATAGATTTTATTTTTATTAGCGTTTGTGTAAAAATAAAATCACCATGAAACTGAAGTGCATCAACATACTGTACAAATAAAGGTAATAGCATATCACAGATGCAAAATTAAATGGACTAGGGATACTCAAAATAACTGATTAACCGTTAACCGAAGGGTGCGTTTTTAACCGAGTAATGGTATCAGTTAAACGATTTAAAAATATAATTTTATATATTTTTAAAGCTTGGCTGAAGAAGGGGCCAATCAATGCGAACACGCTTTTTGCGTTGAGAGGGGCATCTTATGAATGGTTTACTAACGGCCACGAGTGTTTTGCACGAGTGTTTCCTGAGAGATGAAATATAGGCACACAAACGCTAAGGTAAAATCAGATGCTCAAGACATAATCTTTAATGACTAATATTAAAAATGTTGACAGAGGCTTTTGATATAAAAATTAGAGCGGAGCAATAATTAAATGCATAGGCCTATTTTCCGTGGAGCAATCGATTTGAGCTATTTTTATTTGACTGCAGGCGCGTTCAGATGTTCTGTTGTTATGTTGTTAATATGTTCGCATGTTAAAATAAATCAGTATTTTAAAATGCAATATTTAATGTGTCACACAAAATAGACACGTCAATAATTTTTTTAATTAAATAATAATGAAATTATTTGACCAGTTAATCATTATTATTTAGTTAACGAGCAGCGGTTGTCGGTTGACAAAATTAAATTAAATGAACATCCCTAAAATAGACATATTGTTATTTGTATTTTGGGTCCCACTTTATATTAAGTTTATATTAAATACAATGTACTTACTGTGTTCATAATGTATTTGAGAACACTTGTGGTGCTCTTGAGTTGGAATAGAGGTAGGGTTATGGACAGGTTTGGTGGTATGGGTAGGTTTACAGGTGGGTTAAGGTGTAAGGCTTTACCATAAGGTTTTACCATTTGTTACTATCCATTATCGGAACCTAAGCATTCACACACAACCCAACACAACTAAAATAAACTTTAAAAAGTCATTCTCATAGATAGGCATGGGATGATAACAGTTTTCAAGGTATACTGCAAAGTTTTAAAACACAATTTTCTGCTACATCGTTCCTAAGATATGTGTACGATATTTTATTTTACAATAAAATATTTTTTATTTAGATTTGTTTTTTAGGACAACAGTATCTCCAGCAGAAAAAATTGCCATTTTAAATTGTGAAGAAATCTGTGTTTTAGAAACTAATGTAGACAGCAGAAGTCAATGATTCACTTGAATTATTTAGCCGGACATGTTTACTGTTCCAAAATATTTTAAATGGTTCTCAAAATAAAATATATTGTGTTCAAACATTGTGTCAGACATTTAAAAAGAACTTATTTTAGAGCAGTAATCACAATACCGTCAAACCTTGATATTTTTATCCAAGGTTATCATACTGTCAGAGTCTTATACCGGCCCATGCCTCGTAAAACATCTCCTAAATGTTCATGTAACACCCTGAGGCATATGAATTTCCTGTGTCTGATTAACCTGTCAAATGTTGTTAACCTGACTAACTGTTAAACGCTGTTGAAGTGTCCCGTGTCTTCTGGCGGTGTGTTGTTGTACTGTATATGCTCTTCCTTCAGCTTTTCTTGTCCCTCACAGCTCGCAGTACTTGCTGTGGTTCCTCTGGCCTGTTTCTCCACCTGTTTACTACTCGATCTGTGGTGTTTTTTTTTTTTTTTACTTTCTGTTTGTGCTTTGATGACTGTTTGTATAACGCATAACCTGCTGCATGGACTCATGACTTCTCTGGTTTTCTCTCTCTTTCTCTGTGGGCTCTGTGCAGTCATTGCTTGTCCCAGGCAAAAGTCCCAGTAAATATGGACGGCGTGGCAGTGCCATAGGAATAGGAACCATAGAAGAGGTTCATGTATAACTCTCTCACTCCTCTCTCATCTGCATTACTTGTTTCTCACCGCATGAGCTGCATGTCACTTATATAATATACAAAATCTATTACTGTTAACTAACAGCCCTTTAACTCTACTCATTATAATTCAGAGCATTAATATTATAATTCATTGGATTATGAGATTTCAGTCAATGAAGATTGCAATGAAAATTAAAACAAAGCTGCAAAGATAGATGTGCTTCCAATTTATTAATTTATTTATTTATTTATTTATTTATTTATTTATTTATTTATTTATTTATTCATTCATTCATTCATTCATTCATTTATTTATTTATTTATTTATTTATTTATTTATTTATTTATTTATTATTAATGTTATTATTATTGTATTAGTGTTTGTTCACTGGAAATTGTTTGCAAATACATAGATTTATTGTAGCAGTGTGTGAACAAGTATTTTCTGAACAGCCTTTTACAGCCATTTTCATTATTTTTAATTCAATATTATCACAGGCCTTCTGTGTGTCTGTCATTCTAATGACATATTTTTATTTGTAATTATTTTTTAACAATTGTGTTATTAACTAGTACATTACAAATATTTATTAGAGATTAAACTTGAGTGAGATTTAAGTGATGCAAAGTTCATCTACACACCAAAAAATAAATCCATAAAATTTACGGTAAAAAAACGGCAGCTGTGGTTGCCAGTACTTTATCGTTAAAAATATGGTACAAGCCGTGAAAGTAATTTCTCATTTTACGGTAAACTACCGTATTTCATTAATTTATAGAGGTTATACGTCTGTATTTTGAATTACCAACATCTACACATTTTTTGTTACACAGTTAGACACGTTAACACAGCCATATGCAGGTGGTGATGTGTAATTTACATAATGAACCAATGCTCATCACAAACAACTTTTCCCACAAGCAGAAAAGTGTATCAGTATAAAGAAGATGCTAAGTCTCATTCACACAGCTACTAAACACCAGTATGGTAACACGCATAAAATTTAAGTCATGAAATAAACATTGTTCATCAACATTAGATGTAACATAAATCTATTATGTACATAACTGATGGAGAAACAACTAAAAAGATCCATAGTAATGTCAACAATAAGCTTAAAAAGTGATGTGCCATACAGGGAATTCTGGGAAAGTCAATTTACGGTTATTCGCCGTATATATTAAGGAAACATACCGTTAACCAGGTTATGGATTTTTACTGTAGCATTTTTACAGTTTTTTACCGTTGAAATCACAGCCATTTTTCACAGTGTAGGTAATCTCTGGTTAATTGAGATTTACTATTATTTTTAGTGTAAACATGTCAGATGATAACCAATAAAGAATATATAATATATCTAATAACTTTTGTGATTTTTGCCAGGGTAAATCGTTTTTAACTAATGAATGTAGTTTTATTTATACTAGTATTTTTTATAAATATTAGTATTTTAAAGATAATTTTTTACTGAGCTTTACATAGCAACAAAGTTCATTTAAATGTAAAAGTAGAGGAAATAAGTATTCAGAATATAACTTCTAATAGCAGCCATTAATAATAATTTATTCAATACAAGTTATCAAATAAAATCAGCATTTTATATATAAATAAATATATATCTAATATATTTCATATATCTAATATATATCTTTGAGGGACCAATATGGACCCTTTAAGTACAAATGTGTGCCTTGTGAAAGATACCACCCTAGTGACAGCTCTCGTAAAAGGCAATAACACAATTATATGAAAATGGATGTTGACTGTGATTTAACAAGCATTAAATTTATTATTTATTATTATTATTATTATTATTATTATTATTATTATTATTATTATTATTATCATCATCATCATTCAGTTTAATTATGAGCATTTTAATGTGTGGTTAATAAATAATAGATAAATTAAATACTACCGATAACCAATAAGGAACGAATATACCGTGCATCCATCATTTTAAATTATCCCATGCCATATTATCCAGTCATAACCTACTGATCACGCTACATCCCTACTGTAAGCCCCTGACAGTAAGCATTGTTCGGTCAGGATATTGCATATTTATATGGCTTACATAATTTTGACTATCATATTGCATATTTTTTTATGGGTTGTACTTACATCTTAGAGCTTACGTGCATCTACATTCAGTATTTCAGTGTTTATTGTTCACCAATTTCATCACAACTCCCTCTTCAGCATGACTTCCTGCAATTAATGTATCACCCTGCTATGTTTCTTTAACGTCTGATGTCACTTCTTGTCATGTACTATGTATTTCTATCCCCTCGTCTGATAATTGTACACTCTTAGCAAGCTAAAAGCGTAGAAACACAAAAGAAAAAAAAGCAACAGAGTCTTTCGGAAGCCTTTGAAGCCGTTTTAGATAAAAGCCTTTTTTGAAGGCCTTTCATTTGAAGTCATAAAGCAGTGGTTGTAAAAGTCCCAGCGCTCAGCCTTGAAGAGAACAAAGTGTCCCCGGCGAGAGCACAGCCGGTCCGTGAAGCTCATGAGATCCCGCGTCCATCTTTCATCTCGTTCAGGCCCAAACCCTCAAACACACACTTCACATTCACCCTGACAGTCAAGTTACGAAACAGCGTCTTTTGTTCTCCAGAACACTGGAGTGCATGCAGCACAGATAGAAGAAATAACAGACTATGATTGTGAGTGCGGTAATATAGACCTGACCTATACAGGGTTTCTCTTTCGAGACCACACGGTGACCCTCACATTATCCATAAGTTGGAATCCTGTGCTCACTGACCTTCTTGTTTTATCCTGCAGTCTTTGATCATTCCTGGAAAAAGCCCGACCAGGAAAAAGTCAGGACCCTTCAGTTCTCGACGTAGCAGTGCTATCGGCATTGAAAACATCCAGGAGGTCCAGGAGAAGAGGTGAGAGGAGGAAACCCAGGAGCTGCAAATGCACTAAAATTCCACTGTCACTTAAGATCTAGATCAATCGTCACAAATTCCTGTAGGGCCACAACTCTTTAGATTTTGCTCCAACTACCTCCAACTCATACCTGCTTAATTGTGTCTAGTAGTCTTGAACACCTTGATTAGTTGGATCAGATGTGATTGATTAGGGTTGGAGTAAAACTCTTCAGAGCTGCGGCCCTCCGGGAATCAAGTTTGAAACCAATTATTTAGAGACATTTAAAGACCCCAATATACTCATAACAAAAGAAACAGTGGTGAGAAAACAGTATTTGAATTATTATAGCAATGTAGATGTTTGCACAGGCTTTGCAATTCAGTATAGTCATAACACATTTATTTATATAGCACTTTGTAAAGTGGCCTGCTATAGGCCTAAATCAAGCTTTATTAGCAAGATTTAAACAAAAAATCCATCATTTAAACATCTTTCACTTGTTCCAAACTTGTTAGAGTTTCCTTTTCTGTTACACACAAAGAAAGATATTTTGAAATAAGCTCGATTCCTTAATCATTGACTTCCATAGTATATGTTTTTCATACTGTGGAAGTTATTGACTAAAGGTTTTCAGCTTTCTTCAAAATATCTTCAAAGTGTTTTGGAACCACTTGAGGGGGAGTTAATATTGAGTAAATTTTAATTTTTGGGTGAACTATCCCTTTAAACCAGTTTTAAACTTCTGCATCAAGTGGCAAGATCTTAAGATCTGCGATTGGTCAGTTTGGCAGGTTTGATAAGTGTGGGCAGGGATGAAAACTGTGGGAGTGGTGTGAGGCCAGGGGCAGGAGTTTAACAAGTTTGGTGTCTTGCAGAGGAGCTCAGCATGAATAATTTGCGAATGTTACTCATGCGAGGTATGCACCATGGGGTACTGTGATTCAATTCAATTCATGTTTAATTCTATAGCGCTTTTACAATGTAAATTACACAACGCAGCTTAACATAGAAGTTCTAGTAAATTGAATCTGTGTCAGTCCAGTTTTCAGAGTTTAAGTTCAGTTTAGTTCAGTTCAGTGTGGTTTAATTTTCACTGCTAGAAGTACTAACACTGAAGAGCAAATCCATCGATGTGCAGCTCCACAATTCCCAAACCAAGCAAGCCAGTGGCAAAGAACAAACTTTGCCAATACAAACTTCACCAATGCGATGATCACTTGATGCAGAAGTAAAATAATAGGAATAACAGTATATAAGAACAGGAATAAGTATTAAGCATGAAAAGCCTTGTCCGTTTTTTTCTTTCAGTTAGAATTAGTACTTCAATTTCCACTATTTTGCAGCTCTTCTTTTTACGTGTTGATGTCTCTCCTCAATGGAGAAAGCAGGGCCTCTGTGCCACACCCTATTTATTACATCATCACTTCTGGTAGCTTATAAGTGTTTACTTTTTGAAATGGTTTCAAACTCCAAAAAACAAACTCCAAACAAGCTACACTTTGGCCTGATTTTGGTCAAAATTATCTATAAGTATATTGGGGCCATTTTAAATTCAAAAACTGTTCATTCAGCATCAGCTCAACCAGAGGTAATCTTCTTGTCAGAGATACATAAATTAAGCAAAGAAGACAAACTATTTAATGCCATAAGTGAATATGAATTAGTAATTCATCATTTTTAACTGCCACTATTGGTATGTAATGTAACTAAAGAGAGATGCAGATGCAACATTAACAAAAATGCTTAAGAAACATTTATTTATTTATTTATTTGATTCATTATGAAGTGCATCAGTTCAGAAGCGAAAAACGAATACCAAAATTAAATATAAAATTAAGTAATTCTTTTTATATTTTATTATTATTATATTTTTTCATGATGAGAAATTGACATTTAATAAAAAAAATATTAAAGTTACAGGCGAACCACAGAGCATAATATTCTACTGTTTTCTGTGTGTTTGTATGTTTGCTGAAGAATTGCTGCTCTGTTGTCAGAGGACAGGACAGTTCTCTGTCTCTCTCTGCCCAGCGTCACTCTCAGGAATGGGAGGCTCATCGTGGATCCCTCCAAGTATAAAAGCCACCATAGAATGACACCTCTTTAACCATAGACTAGCTGCTTTCCTCACCTGGCCATAGAAATGCATCTGAAAACCTATGGCCTTCAGCACATTAAAAATGGCCTTTACACACGCAAAATCAACATGCTGATTGTTGGTCAGCCAATCAGTGTCTTTTTGACTGATTTTGCATGAGCAGGCCTGTCAAATGTGCTTCAGTACTTACAGGCCCTTCGAATGATGTTACTGATGTGTTTCAGTGTAGTGATGTGAATCAGCATGTATTGTTGCATCAAACCTAACCTGATTCTGAGTAGACTGCAGTTAAGCCTGGATTCTGTCACCTCACCTTTGACTTGTAGAGTTGTAATCGCAATGCTTCTGCTGCCCTCTGATGGTCAGTGTGTGTTTGTGTTCGTGTATGCAGCAGCAGAGAGTGTTCGCCAAGCACACAGAAGACCCCTGATAGTGGCCACGCCTCCCAGGACCCCAAGTCAGAGAATTCATCCAATCAGAGCTCTCCTGAGGTCCTCATCACAAAGAACAGGTCGAGTGAAATACATTAACCTTCATCTGATTCAGTTAGTTTTTATGTTTTTATGGATTGATTTAAACAAGGGCTGCACAATATATTGTTTCAGCATTGATATTGCAATGTCAGAATGTGCAATAGTCACACCGCAGGATCTGCAATGTCATATTGGGATGAATACAACATGATCTAATCTAATACGTTCTATTAGTGTGAACGATTTTCATACTAATGTTTTTTTAAGGCCTGTGACTAAGATTTCAAGCAAGATAAACCATTTGGGCTAATGAATTAAGTTTGCTACTTTAACAAAACCTAATTGTGTTAAATTATTTACTCAATGAAGACTATACAGGGTTATTTTACATTTAATTATTGCATTTTTGACCCTCATTTCTGTTAGACTCTTTGGAAATCCATGAAGCGCTGTTAATTTAGTTTTTATCTTTGTTCTATTGTTCTTAATTTTTCTATGTTTTAGTATTGTTTCAAGAGTTCACACTTAGATATTGTTTGACAACTGTTAGCAAGTTTGGCATGCTGTCCTGGGAGAGAACCCTGAGCTCGGAGATAGGTGAGCCCAGGGCTCCCGCCTGGTCCATAGAGCATATGAGGGGAGTACGAGATCAGGTGGTTCTCGAGAGCTCCCCGTGGTAAAAGAAAAAAGGAGGAGAAAGGGTGGATGGGGGGTTTCTTCGGAAAACGAAGATAAGAGAGTAGTTCTAGCTAGGCTACTTATAGTGAGTTGGGGTTAATCTGATTGGCTAACTAGTGAATGTAGATGAGTGCCAGCTGCAGTCAATCATATCACGTGCTCCTCTCGAAACTAGTTTGAAAACTTCACTTCGTATATTTTGTGCAGATGCACACCCCTAAAAATGACTCCACTCAATGTAAAATGATGAATTCTTTCCAAATAGAGAAATTATATTCATATTACACAATACATCACAGAAAAACAATATCCATTTTTTTTCTAGTATCGTGCAGCCTTGCTTTAAACCAGGGGTGCCCAAACTTTTTCTTATGAAGGGCCAAAAAAAAACCCTTGATTGAGGCTAGTGGGCCGAAGGTACAGTAAATATTGTTGCCATGGGTAATCTCCTAATTTATGTTATAATATTTGAAAATGATTAGAAACATTGCTTTATATTAACCAATACAGTATTTTTTTTACCTTTTATAATTAACTTATTACAGTAAAAATAGAGCAGTCTAATTTATAACAGAATTGCACAAATTTTTGCCTTGATTTGCTTGCCAATGTCTTCTGCATAGTACTCCATTCGTCAAATTACAGTATTTACATTTTTAAAAATCAGATTCATTTACATCATTTAATTGAAACAATTCATTTCAGTTTGCTTTTTTTGTAGCTAAGCAACAAAACTAACAAAAACGGTTACGTCAAATTAGGAATGATGATCTCTGTGTTAAAGGTGTCTCTCTATTATTCTCACTCTCCTCTCAGATGGGAGGGTGGGTCAAATCAAAGGTTACAATGGGCCAACTCTGGCCAGCGGGCTGTACTTTGGGCATCTCTGGTTTAAACTTTTAGTTATAAAGTAGTGTTTAGTTTTTAATTATAGGGCCTTGTTCAGAGGAGGCATTTGCACATCATTTGCTTAAGCTTTTATATAAACCATGAACATCTGAGGAAAATCATAATATACTGGGAGGAGGAAACACAACATATTACTTGAATTGTGGTTTTAATTACTGAGTTGGGGTTTTAATATTAAGTAAATTAATTAAAAACATTGAAGAACATAAAGCTCAAAGGAAATAAAGTATACACAGATGGTAATAATTATTAACATTTCTTTAGCTCTTCTTTGTTTTTGATTAGCTACAAATTTCTTAGTAAGCTTTTCTACATTATCTCAAGTAAAGCAATTGAAATGCAGAGCACAAAGTTTTCCACTCTCTAAGGACAACTAAGCAATATTCCTCGAAAATATACATCAACATAACATAAATATGTATGAAATATTTATGAAATAGCAGAAATATCGGTTTTGCTATCATTTATTTGTTTATTTTGTTTTGCTTGGTTAATTTCACAACATTTGCGGTGTCATTTGCACCACAACAAACTACGGCCATGTAAAGCATTTTTAAAATGTTAGTCTACTTGCTTATTAAAAGCCATTTTAATTAAGTAAACACACACACACACACACACACACACACACACACACACACACACACAAAATGCTATTAAATTAGCTTTAGAAAGACAGTAGAGTAGCATTCATTTATGTTTTTTCAGCTTAGTCCCTTTATTAATCAAGGGTCACCACAGCGGAATGAACCGCCAACTTATCCAGCACATGTTTTTGCAGCAGATGCCCTTCCAGCTGCAACCCATCACTGGGAAACATCCATACACACTCAATCACACACATACATTACGGACAATTTTAGCTTACCTAATTCACCAATACCATATGTCTTTGGACACCGGAGCACCCGGAGGAAACCCACGCAAACACAGGAAGAACATGCACACTCCACACAGAAATGCCAACTGACCCAGCAGAGGCTCGAACCAGCGACCTTCTTGCTGTGAGGCAACAGCACTACCCACTGCATCACTGATTCGCCAGTAGAGTAACATTTTTAGAAAAAAAATGTTTCAAATACCAATATCAATACCAATATTACTTTATGGATACTATATAATATGTACAATATTATGTGCTGGATAAGTTGGCGGTTCATAAAGGGATTAAGCCGAAAAGAAAATGAATGAATTAATTAATTAATTAATGAATGAATGAATGAATGAATGAATGAATTACTTCAATGAATTGAGGTGCAGGGGAAATTTTGCTGTGTTGAAAATGATAATTACTTTAAAGAAAACAATATTGACAAGAAAGATATCATTAAGATATTATTAACATTATTGTTAGTAAGAAAGGTCAGAGAGTTCTTTTAAAAACAGTCCACTGGACCAAAATGGCCCACAGTTTTTAAAAAAATTATTCATATTTTTATTATTATTTATAAAATAACTGAATGTAAGTGTTGTTTAGTTTAATTAAACAGCCTCAGTTTTCACTCAGTTTTGGTGGATGCAAGCGATTAGGCAAGAATTGTGTATTTCACTCGTGTTACTCATTATGCACAATGTTTTTTTTACTGCATATGTCTGTAGCTCGAACCTGTACTGTCGAGCTCCCTCCATCCCTGAGGCTCAGGATCTGTCCCGCTCCTCCTCCAATGCCAGCAGCTTCGCCAGTGTGGTGGAGGAGAATGAAACAGAGGCCACAGAGGACTACGACACTGGCATGGTGAGAACAGCACACTATTCATTAATACAACTTTTAGAAACCACACAAATACAGAGTCATCTCCTAGGGCATTTTAATTTTAAAATATATATATTTTTTTTCATCCCATTCAGGAGAGTCTGTCGTCAGCAGATACTCCTCATAAACGAGACTCATTCACGTACAGCACATGGCTGGAGGACAACATGAGCACGAACAGTACCACCAGCAGGGGGAGCTCTCCTGGTGAGAGAAACTAGCTAGACAACATAATACAAAATAAACCATAGTACAGTTGTTTATAGCTGCAACGTATATTTGTGTGTCTAATTTTTCAGGTCCTGGGAGAAATCAACAAACGGATGGTGGAAAAAACCAAGATCAAAACCGTACAGACATCCGCATCAAACTTGAGCGACCGCATGATCACAAATCCTCATCGGTGAGTCTTGGTAGCCTGGTCTAAAGGTGAATTTAGGCATTAGGAAGTTATAGCTAACATTAGAATTTTTAACTCTATATACAGTGGAAATAAAATAAAAAGTTAATAGATTTGTTTCTTAATCTGTCATAATTCGAAAGAATTTTAGTTGTGGCTATAGCGTGTTAACAATGTTAGTTATTAATGTTATACAAAATAACCAAAATAAACATTTTTGTGAAGATTTAATCTTTTTTGTTACATTAGAACAACATGACATCATACAAATTCACTGAAAATTGGAAAGTTTGGCTTTCAGTTAAATAGGAATTGTCAGATAATTAAGGAAATTACCATCAGTTACAAGAGATGTCGGAGATTTCTCTAATTGTGATGTGTTCCCAAAATACCTAATTAAATTGTATACTTTGCACTAGCTGACAAAAGTCTTGTCGCCTATAATAACTTGACTTCTAGTTGATTGTTTGGTATCAGAAGTGGCTTATATTAAAGGCAAAGGCCTCTAGATTAGGCTTATTTTACCAAAATCAATTATGGTCATGCCTTGATTTTTATTATTTAATTAGGACAGTAAGGTCTGACTTTGCTGAATAAAAAAAACTGAATATTGTGCATGACTCCCATGAGCTTGGAGGACTGCATCCATACATCTCTGCAACCTATTAATAAAGTCATCTGGAATGGCAAAGAAAGCGTTCTTGCAGGACTCCCAGAGTTCAATATTCTTTGGATTCATCTTCAAAGCCTCCTCCTTTATCTTACCCCAGACATGCTCAATAATGTTCGTTTCTGGTGACTGGGCTGGCCAATCCTGGAGCACCTTGACCTTCTTTGCTTTCAGGAACTTTGTAAACACCAATGTCTTGATACCTTAGGCTGTTGATGTTGCCATCCACTCGGCAGATCTCTCGCACGCCCCCATACTGAATGTAACCCCAAACCATGATTTTTGTTTCACCAAACTTGACTGATTTCTATGAGAATCCATGCAGGTTTCAATAGGTCTTCTGCAGTATTTGTGATGATTGGGATGCAGTTCAACAGATGATTCATTGAAAAAACCTTCTGCCACTTTTCCAAATGATCAACTAGAAGTCAAGTTATTATTTGCTGCTCTTAAAACTGGTATCAACGATGAGACTTTTGTCAGGTAGTGTACACCTCAAACGTTTGGGGTTAGTAAAGTGAGTTTCAAAAACAGGGTTTCAAAAGCAACTGTACCAACCTTAAATCTTTTTAACAGTAGTGTATTGTGCATGCATTTGGTCAATCATGTAATGTGCAAATGCATGCCACTCTTTTTTTCACATATATCATGTCACTGTCTGCGCAGAACTGCTAGCCCTTCCTGTTTGACCACCTCATGGACATCCAACAACAGGTTAGATATGACTTAATTCATCTTCTTTTGTCATCTGGGGATGTAATCGTATCTATAATTATATAGCCTATATTAAAATATTAAGATGAGACCTGCACATATAAGACCAGTGCATAATAGGAATAATGGTGCTAGAAATCATTTACATATGAATTTTGCTGTTTCATAAGGCTGAATAAAAGAACAAATTTTAGGGCCTTTTACTCCATAACCTTTTAGTCCAACATGATGGAAAACATTTTAACTTATTAGTCCATGTTTTTCAATATTTCCAAAAATTATTTATGAAGAATTACCCTAATTGTTATAATAATTACCTTAATCACCTTGTTATTCGCAATTAGGCTACTTATAGCTATCACTTGTATGCACAAAACATTCAAGAGACTGAAAGCTGTTCACACAATATTGATAAAGATACATGGATTTTTACATATTGTGTGTGGTCTATAGCTGATTAGCCATGTGGATGGATGATAACAGCCTTCTGAGCCTACCAGTAGGTGCAGAAGGACCCTACTGGCCCATATCTATCAGCTGATAACCAATGATAATGCTCATTCAATCGAGTGATAACATTTGAATCGGCTGTCCCATCACGGGAATGATTTACATTTGAAAATATATGTGAATGGAAAAGACAAACAATAATGTGAATATAAATGTACAGTATAATAAGTTTATCAGTGTATATCAGTATATAAAGTTTATCAGTGTATATGTCAAGTCTTGTGCATATTGATCATGCTAATACAGTGTCAGTTAGCTGATTATTATCCACACCATATTGTCCAAACAGCATTTCCATTATAAAAACCAAGGAGAGCTTGAGATTGTGCCATTATTTGATGATGAAGAAGAGGACGACGACACCAGTCGCCTGCAGGAGTGACATATACATGACTCCGAATCGTGATCATGTGACCATTTGCCTCTTCAGCACATCACTACCCTCACAGGCCTGACCAGAACCGGGACGGTGTAAAATACAGCCAAAAACTGACCCTCCTTCAGGCTTGTCCTTCATTGTCCTCTTGTGTGAGTACATCAGTAAATGAATGAGAAGCTCCTCTCACGTCACTGAGCTCATGAAAGGTGAAACTAGCTGGTCCTAACACTGTGCTAAAATTTAATTATACAAAGTTTGTCTCCTAAAGGACTTTTCTTCTGCTTGCACGATGAAAGCTTTTTTTCCAGCCCTGTCCCAAATGGAAAAGAAGGCTGCATAGAGCATGCTTCTGAAAACTGCAATGACAAATGGAATACTCTGAGGTTTTGAGGACATCACAAACATGCTGTTGTCGCACGTGTGCAAGAGACAGTACATGTGCCTGTTTGGGACAGGGCCATTTCTCATCTTCTGATATTGATGTTTTTTCATTAAGATTCCAGGTGTGAAAACCCTTGATCTGATTTATTGCAACCCATAAGTGCTGGGCAAATACATATTTTGCCATTATTTAAGAGTAACTCCAATCCAAAGGTTTTCTTGCAGAGAAAAAAATCATTAGGGTAAGCTAAAATGAAAACCACAGAATGAATAAGATAAATACGATTCCAGCAATTCTGCAATTCTTAAGTTTCTTGCATAATCCTCATTATTTCTTCAAATTCGCACTTTCCTTTTCTCTGTAAATTGCAAATTTATTGCTTTGTAAGTTCTGACCACTTTTCACTATTTTATTTTGTGAAATTGTGAGTTGATAAAACTTCTCTCTGATTTTCTCCTTTTTTTTTCTTCATAATTGCTAAATATGATAGAAACTAGCAATTGCAAGAAAAAAATAGGGGAATTTTTTTAAAAACAAAGAGTAACAAGCTTCCAGATCTGATTCAAGGCTGATTTATACTCAACGCATTCACTAGTTTGCTCGAGTGTGTGGTAAATGTGACATCATCACTGTGTTTGCGGAGGTTCGCTTTGGGTGCACATGACATGCTTTCGGCTGGCGGAGCGCACATTTTTTGAGACTTGAGCAGTTCATGGGTGCCGCATTTCATTTGGTAAATATGAATCACTTATAAGAGATTTTGGTTCGCCTGTACAGACATCTTTATGATCCGTACATGTGTGATCATAGGGATAACCAGATGGCCAATAATTCTTAGCTAGAAATTGCAAGTTTTTGTAAAAAATTTAGAAAATCGTGACGCGATGGTGCAGTGGGTAGCACGTTCGCCTTACAGCAAGTAGGTCGCTGATTAGAGCCTTGGCTGGGTCAGTTGGCATTTCTGTGTGGAGTTTGCATGTACTCCCCGTGTCCACGTAGGTTTTCTCCGGGTGCTCCGGTTTCCCCCACAAGTGCAAAGACATGTAGTGCAGGCGAATTGGGTATGCTAAAATTGACCGTTGTGTATGAGTGCGTAAGTGAATGAGTGTGTATGGATGTTTCCCAGTGATGGGTTGCGGCTGGTAGGCCATCTGCTGTGTAAAAACATATGCTGGATAAGTTGCCGGTTCATTCCACTGTGGCGACCCCAGATTATTAAAGCGACTAAGCTGAAAAGAAAATGAATGAATGAGTTTAGAAAATCTTGAAGTATTAGTTTGTTAAAGCCAGGTTAAGTTTGTTTTATAGGCTTTATTGATGATAATGGTCAGGAATGTTGGACCATTATTGCCTTTTTAGCATATAAACAGAGGACACAAACTAGCTAGACAGTAATGTGTGGCTAGTAATTATGGAGAGGGCTAAATGCAAATAAAAACCTCAATATTTCTCTAGTAAGTGTACTTTTTTCTTTTATTCTTGCCATAATAATATATATATTATATATATATATATATACCATGTTCTGTTGTCATTGATATTTTAATAGGTAGAACTGTCCGAGATATGAACAAAAGCAAGTGATGCATCAAAGTTTGCTTTAAAAAAAAATCTTGAATGGTTATAAAAATCTTTATAATCATTGAAATAGGGTGACGCAGTGGCGCAGTAGGTAGTGCTGTCGCCTCACAGCAAGAAGGTCGCTGGTTCAAGCCTTGGCTGGGTCAGTTGGTGTTTCTGTGGGGAGTTTGCATGTTCTCCCTGGGTTTGCGTGGGTTTCCTCCGGGTGCTCCGGTTTCCCCCACAGTCTAAAGACATGTATTGGGTAGGCTAAATTGTCCGTAGTGTATGAGTGAGTGAGTGTGTATGGATGTTTCCCAGAGATGGGTTGCGGCTTGAAGGACATCCGCTACATAAAGCATGTGCTGGATAAGTTGGCGGTTCATTCCACTGTGGCGACCCCGTATTAATAAAGGGATTTAGCCGAAAAGAAAATGAATGAATGAATGAATGAATCATTGAAATAATTAACAAAAATTTGTTTAAACAATCTTGAACAATATTAATAATATGATAAAGTTCCGGAAACTTCCTACTTTAATGTTTATCCATCTGATTTCATGGTCGATTTCCTTTAATCGCTCCCTGTCATTTAAAAAAAATATCTCAAAGGCGAATGCGTCAAGTATAAAATCCTTGTCTATTTCGCGAGGTGCATGCACACTCAGCGGAGGTCCGCGATACAGTGCCAGGCGAAAGTATAAATCAGCCTAGTTAATAGTGAATGTATTAACATTAAACTACATAATTACCCATTAGCTGCAAATTATTATTTTATACTGTACATCTACAAGACTAAAGTCTGCTAACGTTTCGTCTAAATGTTAAATTAAAATATTTGTATTAAATTTAGAGCAATCGATATGTGCAACACAGGCTCATTGGAAATATGTGCTTAATATTTGTGAAACTTTTTCTGAAACCACAAAAACATGCCGTTTTCTAGGGGGGGAAAAGGACTCTACAACATTAAGTGAACCTATGTAATTTTTATGTATGTTTTTGAAAGCACTATTGGTTGGGTTTAGGGAAGGGTTCAGGTCAGTGGTTCACTAGTCTTGGTTGATCTGTATGACAAGTCCCATCTTCTCATGGACATGTACAAGAAAGAAGTGTATCTGAAATATATAACAAAGCATACATATTGTAGATTTGCAAAAATGTAGACAGTGCCCTCTACTGGACTTGACATCTGAACTGTGCAATGAAACGTACCTGGAGCAAGGTATTTTAAGTTTGCAAAACAAAAAGTAGGCTACAGCATGTATTTCCAATGAGCCTATTTTAGATAAGGTACTGGCAATGCATCCTTAGCTCCTTTTATGTAATATATAGCTCCTTATAGCACATATTTATTGGTGGGATTTGATCCGCATTGAGAAATTGGGAAAATAATGATGCAAGATGTCAGAAACTGGAAGATGCTGTTGCTCTTAAATAACTGCCGTCATCAATGCATGGAGAAATGGGGCATTTTAATGAGTGTGAGTCAAAGAAAATAACCACATTTTGATTAGCATAAAAATGTGACAGTTTTGTGAAGTGTGACAGACATCCTCTGAATATATTAGATTAGAAATTGCAGATGCCTTACCTTCCCCCATCAAAAATATATGAAATGTAGCCATATCAGTGTTACAGCAACAGTGAGTAAACCAACTAATTCAGCTCAGTTTCCTAACCAGCTAACCAAGCAGGACTAACCGTAAGTCATGGTTAATGCTCAGCTTTGATTGATCAGTTCGACATGTTGATTGTTGAAGTGTTTGCCGCTTAAGCAGCTCTTGATAAAAGCAAGAGGTGTTGAGATTCACATATAGAGCACCGTTCATTCTTTTGCTTCTCCAGAAAAGAAGGAAATTTGCAAAACCCTGAAGTGGAGATGCTTTCCTTACTTTGATTTAATTCCAATGGCTCTTTGTTTTGTGTTTGAAAGTATGGATGGTTTAATGTGTGCCAAGGTGACAGACTTTTAAAAAAAAAAAACACACACAAACGTGCTGTTGCGAATCAACCAATCATTAATGCCAAAAATCAGTCAATGTTTGCTCTTTCCATTAAAGGCAAAAGCATTAAATGGAGCTTAAATATGGCAGTAGTCTGGGGTTGCCTTATTTTAAGTGTCAAAATGTATGACAGGGGGAAGCTTTGCAGGATATTTTGTAATCTGTTTATGATACATTGAGATTAGCCTTACCGGCTTTCATTAAACTGCCTTTTTACTGCCCCCCGTCCTACGCCATTAAGATGTTATGTAGACCTCATTATTGATCCATGTTTGTTTTATTTAGTTTCTATAATTGATCCATCCTGATAGCAGACTCTGGCAATCTGAAACCTAAAATGCTTCACAGGCCAAGTAAACTGTTAAAAAATGCTGGGTTCTTTCATGTTGCCACAACATAAATCTATTAACTTAACCTAATCGTTTCAAATGTAAGTGTGTTGAACATAAAACAGTTAAGTTGTCCCAAAAAGCCTTAAGAATTGTGTTTTTTCACATCATTAATTAGTAGTTTGAACAAGCAGCAAAAGTCATTTTTAATACAGGGTTGCACACAATTCATTCATGTTGTCCTAACATAAATCAAATAAGTTAACTTGACAAATATATGTGGTATGAACATAAAACAATTAAGTTGTCTAAAAAAAATTGTGTTTCAACTCATTTTAAATGAGTAGTTTGAACAAGCAGCAAAATCATTTTTTGAGTGTGTGAAGGTAAGCAAGACAAAAAATTCAATATAAGGTAGTTCATGACCCATTTAAAGGCAGTGTAAAGTGTCTTTGGCCCAATCCCAATTCTACCCCTTAGCCTTACCCCTTATTTTGCGTGTTCCCGTGAAGGGGTAGGGGTGTCCCAATTCTCTTTAGTTTGAAGGCGTAGGGCTAAGGGGAAGGGGTAAATACCCCTTGGAACGAAGATTTTTTAGGACCACACTCGAGTGGAGTAAGATAATTTCCCAGAAAACGCCAGCTACAATGGCAGGATAGTTGCACCCGGAAGTAAGGAGATCCACAAGTTAGTATTTTTTGTCATTATTATGATTTTTTACAACAAACAAGCACATGTTTAATATATTTATAACCGTGTTCGTGTTTTACTATCATGTAAAAAAAAAAAAAACGCTAAAATAAAGACCGCTAAATTTCGCGATCTATAATGCCTAATAACTCCTGTACAGCAGTCCCACAACGTTCTGACACTCGATGACACTGGAATACCCAGTCAGAAAAGTCTACTGGCTGGGAATGACCTTTTTACAGTGTCTGCTATAATGTTAATGTTGTTTTTGGTGTGTTTACATCTGATTATGGCCATGTTGTAAATGCATAGTATAATTATGATCTTATTGCCACATTACATCGTTATGATAACATGATATATGCCTTTTGGGATTTCCTGAAGATAAATACCCAAAAATAACCCTGGAATAACTACAGCAGTCGCGATCGTCTGATCTCATATGAAACAAGAGATTGTGATGACGTGTGCAGGTGCTGTAGTGTTGTCCCATTTCTTAGGGGTAAATTTTGAAGCCCTTCACCTTCACATTCGTTTTAAAAGGCCAAGGGGAGGGCGTAGGGGTACAAAAATAGAATTGGGATTGGGCCCTAATTTGTCTTATTTCTAAAGGAATACCAGAGAAATGGTTGATGAGAATGCGCCTTTGCCATCACAGGAACATATTACATTTTAAAATATGTTCACAGCTATTTTAAATCATTGCAACATCTCACAACAGTAATGTTTCGCACAAAAAAAAAATAAAATTCCAAAAACATTGATGCAAAACAAGTCCATAAAAAGAAAGCTGATGCAATGTGCTTAGATCTACAGGCAATGCTGCAAATTGACACTTTTCCTTTTGATATAGCACATCAATCGCAAAGACCATAATAGTTTATGGGCATTTTTTGATCATATTGGAGACATTTTCCAAGCTTGCCCTGAAGCCTGTCTAAAAGCAGTTTCATTTTGCCTGTGAAGTCTGAGGTTTCAGACAGTTATTGAGGGGCGCATTGCATTAAAATATCTTTATGTTTGAGCTATTTTTCCAATATTTTTTGTTTCATACTAGACTAAAAGACTGGAGATCATTACAACAGGTACAAAGAATTTCTAACACTATAACTAGAACCCCTAGAGGTACTGGGATCGGTTGTATATCAATAAAAATAGACTCAAAAATGTTTGTTTTTAGTCTGCCTTTGTTTGCTCTGCGCAGGCCTTCTCTGCCCCCTTGTGGATGATTTTAGCACCATTTGTTTGCATTGTCTGTGTACATGACTGTAATTTGCTGTTCCTGTGCAGAAGTTAAATTTGTCTGGGGAAAAAATGAGAGATGCAGCACAAAACCCATGCAGATAACAGGGTATGAATTTTTAGACATTGTTATGCTTTCCTTTTAGCTGCTGCTTCTGTGACCTCTTCCTGTGCAATCATCATCACTGTAAATACTGCTTTTTTTGTACATACTGCCCGAAAAATCTGAAACAAATAAACTGTGTGGATATTTCATTGGACGTGTTTGTGTGGTATTCACTTTAATGTGATTTAAGGTCAATGATTAGAAGAAAAAAAGTTTTTATTTTTTATTTTTATGCATCAGTCAATTTTTTATTTTGAGCCTGTATTTTAAAGGCTGTTTTCTCAAAGTAATTTTTGTTCATAAATAATATGCTTGATTATAAGTATTTTGTTATTGCAAAACTTCATTATTTAAAAAGGATACCTAATTTCTTAATGGTTAAAAACCCTCCATCTCTCGACTAATACTGTATGTCAAAGAGAAAACGTGCGTTTCGAACCTGACTTCATTCATGTTGCAATTTAATTCGATAATGACACATTTTCATATTTAAACAACATTTTAGAAAACTTGTAAAACAGATAAAGGGTGTCACGGTGGCGCAGTAGGTAGCATGATTGCATCACAGCAAGAAGGTTGCTGGATCGAGCCCCAGCTGGGTCAGTTGGCATTTCTGTGTGGAGTTTGCGTGTTCTTCCCGTGTTCGAGTGGGTTTCCTCCGAGCGCTCCGGTTTCCCCCACAGTCCAAAGACATGCGCTATAGGTGAATTGAATAAGCTAAATTGGCTGTAGAATGAGTTTGTATGAGTGTTTCCCAGTGTTGGGTTGTGGCTAGAAGGGCATCAGCTGTGTAAAACATATGCTGGAGAAATTGGTGGTTCATTCTGCTGTGCCGACCCCTGGAAAGGGACTAAGCTGAAAAGAAAATGAATGAATGAAAACAGAAATGGTTGTAATTATTCATGCAGTAAATATACTGGGGATGAATGTATGATAATATTGTTTTGTTTTTCTGCAGAGTCTTACCATAAATGTTTAAGTTCTTTAAAGCAGATAGATTCTGATTGGCCATACAATTTTATCATTCATCACTTGAAAAAAATAAAAATAAAGTCTCTTAATTTTTTTGTTTGTTTGTATATATGTGAACTCTACTGTGCTTTTATATGTAGAAACCTTTTTAGAACTATCTTATGTTAGTGTCATGCTTTTGTCATTCATTCATTTTCTTTTCGGCTTAGTCCCTTTATTAATCAGGGGTTGCCACAGTGGAATGAACTGCCAACTTATCCAGCATATGTTTTACACAGCAGATGCCCTTCCAGCTGCAACTCATGCAAACACAGGAAGAACATGCAAACTCCACACAGAAATGCCACCTGACCCAGCCGAGACTCAAACCAGCGATCTTCTTGCTGTAAGGCGAATGTTCTACCCACTGCGCCACTTTGCAGCCCATATTTACTTCAATAATGACTCATTTGCATATTTAAACATTTAAGAACACGAGTAGTACAGAAATGGTTGCAATTCTTTAAGCAGTCGATCAATTAAGGATGTATGTGGTATTATGGTTTTGTTTTGGTTTTCTGCAGTGTCTTGACTAAAGTAATTTTATGCCAATGTATATAGAATGAATGGTATAAATATGCAGTTTTAAGATAAGTTCACAATAAAGATAAGGACAATAACATGATACTAGTGTAAGATACTTCTAAAAAGATTTCTACAAAAGCACAGAAGAGTTCTCATTACAACTATAAACATAAAAACACAGGGAGACTATCACTGGGATCACTGTCAGAGTATTTGATTGGTTGGTTGGATTTTAAACTGATGAATGATAAAAAGGTATAGCCAACCAGAATCGATCCTACTTTAAAAAACTTGAACATTTAAAGGAGCAGATGACAAAAACATAGTGAGCAGAATATTATTGTGCATTAGTGTGGATTCTGTTGTTGTTATATTTATATTTATTCTCGGCGTGAACGGAGGTTGATGTGAATATGGATAAGTTAGTTAAAATCATATAAATGCATTCTCCTCTCCAGCAGAGGGCGATATGTACATAATTTCAGTCAGTAAATCGCTTTTTAAATACACATGCCAAAAACGTCAATGAATTCCGTGATGGAAAAGAATTGTTCTGTTGATAGACAAATAAAACATTAGACGTCCAGGTCATTTATGCATAAAGTCTATTTAATATCAAAAACATATCAAAGACATTCCTGAAAGTTTACTTTTAATCAGTGCCAGTCCAGATATGTGGACCGAGGTTGAAATTAGATAAAAGTTTTATTGAGCCTCTGTCTGCCATTATGCCAGTGTTGTAACTAAAAACATCGAAACTAAAACCGTTTTAAATCAGTTTTGGTCTTTGAAATGTGGCCTTAATATATTTAAAAGATTATAGTTTGAAAACCTTAAACTATAACCTGAAAACTACTATATGTAAGGTATGTTGACCTAAAATTATGTACACTTTAGAAATAAAATGGGAAGTATGAAAATAAAAGCTGAAATATAAATAAATTAAAGGCTAGTTGACTTAAAATAAGAAATGCTGTCTTAACAGCTTTGAAGTACTAATACAAGCATACATTTGATTCATTTCCTTAACTACTTTAAATTTCAAATAAAATAATATTAATGTAATAATGTTTGTTAACAAATAAATAAATAAATAATCTGAAATGTGAATAGAAATAGTAAAAATATTATTTTTTAAAAAAATTTAATTGTTAAACTACAAAAAGTACAAATATAGATGAAAAGCAAATAAAATGCAAGTGCTGCTTTGGTAATTAACTGTAATACGATTTTGAAGAATAAAATTTACTAATGCCAACATTACTATTATTCATTTCCTTAATTACTTACTTAAAATTCCAAATAAAATAATATTAATAAAAACTAAATTAATGATAAAACAAAAAGCTAAATAATATTTGTAAAATAAGTAAAAGCTTAAATGTTAATAGAAGTAGTAAAAATATTATTTTTAAAAAATCTAATTTATCAAAACAGTAGCTACAAATATTATATGAAAATGCAAAAAAAATATGCTAGTGTATTAAAATGAAAACAAATATGAAAGTTGTGTGTTTAAATTTAAAAAAAAAACCTTATTACTTATTTTTAATCATTTGTAAATTATAATATATTAAAATCTGTAAATTAGAAATAGAAGCCTGTCAGTGCCAATAGCCTAGTGGTTAAGTGTGCCAACATATAGCACCAAGATGCTCACAGCTCAAGGTCCTTTGCCGAACTTTCCCCTTTCTCCGCTCTCCATGATTTCCTGTCAGATCACTAAAACTGTTCTATACACTAAAGGTAAAAAAAAAGAAGAAAAAAATGAAGAAATAGAAGCCTATATGAAATATATATAAACTACTAAAATCACAAAATGTAAATGATTAATTTCATTGCGAGTTTGCTAATATTAACTGGAAACTTAATAATGAAAGTAATAATGAACCAATATTATAAGAAACTTTTCACTATATGACTTAAATCTTTTAAACAGTACTTTGACTGTGATATACAGTATGCTGTACAGTATATAGTAAGTCCCATATAGACTGCATGCTGCTGATGTTCAGCCACAGCTGCTGAGGTGTGAGGCTGATCGTGAATCTGAATTTGGAGGAGTCCCAGTCCTTCTTCCAGCTCCTCCAAAGCACTGCTGTTCTGCCAAAAACAATTTCCAGGGTCAAAGCCTGTCAACAAGCCTCCAATGACCAGAGCCGACGACATTTTACAAAGACACCAGACCAATAAAACCAGCACTAATTATTTTCACACTCAGATAACGCTGATTAACTTAACTGATTAATGTAGTTGTTTTTCACTTCTGTGCATAATACACCAGTCACCAGTAACCAGAATGTCACATGATATTTGAGTTCTGTACATTCCTTGATTACATAATAATTCTGGTTGTCGTCACAGAAAGACAAGACACTTATTTACATTACATGAACTACACTTGTTGACCTTCCGCTGTGATGAGATCTCCTGCACAGTACATGAAGCCATGTCTGTTTTCCTTCACCGAGCTTTTCAGGTTCAATGAGAATCTGAGTTCGACAATATTTGTTGCTTGAAAATTAAAATTCTGTCATCATTTACTAGATCCAAACCTGTTCAGATTACTTCTGTTGAACTCAAAAGAATATCTTGTTTTGCATTCAGCAGAAGTTCAGCAGAAATTCATAAACATTTAGAATCACTTGAGTGATAAACTGTGAGGAAATTATAATTTCTGGGTGAACTATGCCTTTAAGGTTGATTGTCACTAAACATATTGAACACATTTTGAGGTAGCAATGGAAGCTGCATAAGAAGAAATGTGAAGCTAAACAACATGTATCTTAATTTTTCTTTAAAAACATGCGTATTCTTCGAACTGCAATGCATTTTAGGCATTTTAGGCAATCCCAAGGTTTCCATATCCTGGACCAGGCCGTATCTTGAGCAGCTACTGTGGTGGTCATGGAGGAGTGGAGAACATGAGACTGATTCCTGTGACGCTCCAGAGACAGACGAGTCTTTGCTGAGGCCAGCTTCCAGCATCCGCCGCTGAGACTGCACCTCTGCACAGGACGTTTGGCCAGCGGAGAAATTAAAATGGTCGTGCCCAACTGAGTCTGGTTTCTCTCAAGGTTTTTTTTTCTTCACTTTCGCCAATTAGTGAAGTTTTTTTCCCCTCTCCGCTGTCGCCTCTAGCTTGCATGGGTTGGGATCGGTCAGAGCTACGCATCGTTGGATTTGCTCTTCAGTGTTTGGACTCTCAGTAGTGATTTTTAAGCCACACTGAACTGAGCTAAACTGAACTGAACTTAAACAGTACAAACTGAACTACACTGCTCCAATTTACTATGATCTTCTATGTGAAGCTGCTTTGACACAATCTACATTGTAAAAGCACTATACAAATAAAGGTGAATTGAATTTAATTGAAAAACTTAGTGATGATATACAATGTACAGTTGTGTGAAAAAGTATTTGCCCCCCTAATGATTTCCTATTTTTGCATATTTGTCAAACTTCATCAAACAAATGTAAATATTAGTCAAAGATAACACAGGTAAACACATCATGTAGTTATAAAATAATGGACAAAAATGCAAAGAAAAAAAAATCTGTAAGGGGGCAAATACTTTTTCACACCACTGTAGCTTTAGAAGGAAACATACATTTCACATTTAATCACTTTAATACAGTATAAGGGCTTTTCACACTTAAACAAGTTAATGTAGGGTCAAATACCAAGTAAACAAAATCCTGAGTCATGCATCAGGTTTCATTGTGCTCATAATTTACATTTCACGCACTGTCTCATCTCACACTCTGCAAGTCTGCAGTGCTCACCCAGATTTGGGATGGGTTTCATAACGCTGTCCTTAAATTACAAGTGTGAAACAGTGAAAACATCGCTTAACCATAGTTAATCTGTGTTTTGAATGTCAGCAACTCAGAAGGCCCTCAGAAAGTGCAGAAAGCCATTTGTTTTTCAGGGTTATGAACCCAAATGCTCTGAAGGGTTACAGTGCATTTAATCTGTAAAGCATTAATAAAATCTTTATTGATATTTGTAATATTGGACCACAAAACCAGTCATAAGTGTCACTTTTTGAAAAATCTGATTTCTACATCACCTGAAAGCTGTACAAATAAGCATTCTATTAATGTATATGCTTTGTTGGGACACATTTGGCCTGTTTGAAAATCAAAATTTTTAGGGTTGCAAAAAAATCTAAATCACCTTTAATGTTGTCCAAATGAAGTGCTTAGCAATGCAAATTACTAATTAAAAGTTAAGTTTTGACATATGGAACGTGATTTGCACTTCATATTCTAATGACGTTTGGCATAATAGAAAAATCTGCAATTTTGACCCATACAATGTATTTTTGGATGTTGCCACAAATGGCCTGTTTCCACTTAGTGGTACGGTACAGATCGGTATGGGTCACCTTTATCAGGCTTGTGTTTCCACTGCCAAAACGGTATCAATGGCACCCTTCAGATCGGGTGTCAGAAGCACTTCAATAATCATGCACACGTTATTATCGACAGCTCAAGAAGTTCGTTATTTCAAATATAGAAGCGCAGCGAGCTCACGCTAGAAAGTGAAACCGCTCGCGCTTTAGAAGGCCTTGTAAACAACGATGGGGCACAGAGTAGATTCTGCTCTTCTTCTTAGCTTTGTGGCTGTTCATCAAGACAATGTACAGTTGTTTAAACTCGGGTCGACTCATTATTATATGTGAATATTATTACGGTATAATGTCTCGGCTGTGTATTTAAAAATGGCCCTTCCTTTGTTTTTCATGCAGGCTTGTCCATGAGCTAGTGACGTATCTCAGTAAACCAATTGCGTTCAGTTGCGCATCTGACTCCACGTATTGGTAACCCTTATGTTGTGCTAGGTACCATTTCGAAAGGGTACCCAAAAAGTGGTACGGTACAGTTTGCTTTTAGGTACCTTTTGACAGTGGAAATGGTCAAAAAAAGCGTTCCGTACTGTACCACTTGTAGTAGGCCAACTTAACTTTAAACCTTCATTGGGCAATTAGCAATTCATACTAAAAAGAGATTATACAAATTAATTAGCCACAACATCTGAAAGTTGTGAATTACCATGAGATACTGTAGAAATTGTCCCTAACTTCCTACAATAACTGTCTATGAGCAAATATTGTCATTGTATCCAGTTTTGTTTGAACATGAATATCAGGGAGTTGGTTATCACATACGTTTGTTCCTGTGTGTTTGTTTAGTCACAGATCTGAAGGTTTGCGTCCACATGATTGGAGTGTAGATGTATGAGTGTCAAGAGACTGTGCTGGATGGAGCACATCATTTCACACTTTGTCCCATAATATGATGATTGATGAATAATTCGCACTGCTTTCATCAGTTTCTCGTTTGTCCCCTCGCACCCTCCAAATCTCACTCACACACTCAACAGCTCACCATGTCTGTAGGACGAGCAGGGCTAATTGGCAGACTTTTGTGAATTTTAAAATGTGTTTGGTTTTCATCAAGCTATCAATTTGCTTCTCACTTTGACGCTACTGAAGCATTTAAAGTGATTCAGCGCACATCTATTTAAAGCAGCTTCTAATCCATTCACGATTTTTCCTAATTCTTCATTCCTTATTCATATATGCAAGAGGTACTTTAGATTAGATTACTAGTACTTTCTTAATATATAATTACAGTACATTTTCAACATAACAATTTGAGTGATATGTTTAAGAGAAAAACTTTATTCATTTTTATTTATGAACTTTCCATATATATATATATATATATATATATATATATATATATATATATATATATATATATATATATATATATATATATATATATATATATATATATATATGGCGACACAGTTGTAATTATTATTCTTATATGATTATTTCTTTATATGTACAGCTATGAAACCATTTCAGAGGTCTTTATGGATCTTTAAGATTTTAAGACATATTATTGTATGTGTGAGTAAAACATAATTCCTGTTTAAATCTGCAAAAATTCAGACACTTCTAAATTTATTTTTATACCACACAACACCAATTTTTTAAATTAAGTAAAAATAAAATCCATATTTGGTGAAAAAGCCCTGATTTTTAATCCCAATAAATAAATAAATAAATTTGACTTTAAAATGCAGTATTTCTTTTAAGAGTTTTCTTTATTTTAGTTAATTTTGTTTATTGTCATTTACTTTGGCTTTGACCACTCCTGACGTTATTTTGCTCCTTATATTATGTATTTTTTTCTCATTCATTCTTAGTGGTTTGTGTTTGGTTTATGATACTTTGGGGAGGGAGAGCGTGGGGGCACCAGGGATTATGTTTTTAAGCCCTGTTGTTTTGTTATGTTTTTTGTGGGTGGGAATAATTTATTTACTTCTTTTTAATTAAGAATTTTTAATTTTTTTGTAACAATGTATATATACAGCTATGAAATAATTAAAGAGGTCTCTTAGAAATTCTGTGTTTCTCCTTACAATTTTATTAATTACAATCTTTAAGAATTTAAGATGTATTATTTTTTATGTGAGTGCAACATAATTCCTGTTTTGATCTGCAAATTACTGATGACATCTCTTTAAAAAAGCCATTTAGGACAAAAAAATAAATAATTCAGACATTTTCAGTATACACATGTTTATACTACATAATGTCAATGTTTTAACTTCAAAAGAGTAGAAAAAATAAATAAAAACAAAAATATATAGGAAAAGCCCTGAGTTTCAACCACAACAAATAAAAAAATGATTATTTTGACCCATAAATAAATGAAAAAACTTTAAAAATATATAAAAAAAACTTGAAATTACAGTATTTCTGTTTGAAATAAATGTTATCAGACCTGGAATAAATCAATATTATTAATTAATATAATAAATCAGTAACACTTTACTGTATGGTTGTATTACAGTGGTTAATGTTAGTTAATACATTTCGTCACCTTGGAATTATAAGGTTCTATCTGCGTTCCGACTGGTTTTGAGATATTGAGCTTCAAAGTTTTTGCATTCCATAGCAGACAGTATGTGTGTAACATTTGTTTTTTTAAATAAAAAGTCCTAAAATATAAACAACCTATAAAAACATCCCTTAATGTAAATAAGTTCTCATTTAATAAGAATATGTCAATAACTTAATTTTGACAAAAATGTCAGATAGAACCTTATAATTCTAAGGTAACGATTTACTAACATGAACAAACATTTATTACTGTATTTGTTACTTTATTACTGTCTTTGTTACTAAACGTTATTTATATATTAATAAACTGTTTTTATAACTATGTTTTCAGATCATATTAGCGAACTCGCAGTGAAATTAGTGATATTGTAATGATATTAATATTTTATTTGTTAACATTTATTAAGTTAATGAAAATATAGTTGTTCATTGTTAGTTCGTATCAACTCATGGTGCTTTAACTATGTTAACAAGCATGAATTTGGATGTTTTAACGCATTAGTAAATGTTGAACAATGATTAAAAAATACTGTACAAGTATTGTTTATAATTACTTCATGTTAGTAAATACATTGACTAACATTAACCAATGAAAACTTATTGTAAATGTGTGACCAATAAAATAAGTACATCTTAGAGAATTTCCAAGTAGACAAGTAGTATTTTTTTTCCATTGCTGAGTTGGTAATAAAGAGGAGTTGTCCATAAATATTACACAAAGATTTGTTAAGACTTCAATAGAGGGGTGATAATTATTACTGCAATACTGGGAGACTTCAGAAATACTCTGATCATGCGATCAAGTTCCACAGAGTCACACTTGAGAGACCTTATGTCATTCCTGCAATTTAGTTTCCCTTAATGTGAAGAAAAAAATGTTTCCATGTGGTCAATGCAGTAAAGCTTGAGCTGGACTCAACCGGACACGTAACTGAGCGAGCGGACATGGAAAGACATTCCTGGAACCACACGGACAAAATAGCACGCAACTTTACACAGCAGTCAGAGAGCCTCACTGATGGAAGGGTATAGTCTAGCAGTCAAAATATTCATAAAAATAGCTTCTAGACAACTGTGTGAGAGACAGAATCTGATGATGTGGGTAGAGTTTGCAGTTATAGAAATAGAGCAGTCTGATAAAATGATGTGCTTGAAATGCCAAGGTCCTTGCACAGACGTTTCCTGGCTGTCTAAATGCAGTGGTATAGACATGCAGTCTTAGGAGAACATGACGTATGAGGACAGTAGTGGAAGCTACAAGGACTAAAGTTGCAGGAGGTCAAGGCTTGGCTGGTTAGATTGGTCCTGTTAGCCAAAGTTTAACATTTTTTTAAATGTTTTTTTTTTTTTTTAAAGAAGATCTTCTGATAACCAAGGCTAGTAAAAACTGGAGTGAAATTTTATTGTATTAGAAAACAATGGTTTTCTATTTAAATATATTCTAAAATGTAATTTATTTGTGTAAATTAGATTTTTTAAAGCTGAATTATACTGTAAATCAGTACCATTTTGGTGCTAAATATACATTTCTTGTTATTATTGATGTTTAAAATTAAAACATTAAAAAAATAAAAAATTAATTAAAATTTTAATAAAAAATTCTATTTTTTTAAGCAAGTTTTGGATGAATCAATTACTTTTTTGTATTCTTTAATGGATTGAAAGTTCACCCTTGATCTTTTTAATTAATTCCTGATGTAAGAATTTATTTTTGAAATTATTATTGTTAATTACACATAAGGTGTCATAATTTTCTAGCCTTGACTTTATTAGTTTCACATAATTGCAGCAAATTATTTTATTTTTACAGATCCCCACAGCCAACAAACAAGCAGAACAAAAACACATAAACACACTCAACAAGTAAATAAACAAGTATGAATTGGATAAAACAAAATATTTCCGAAAAAACAAAAATTGTAATGTTTTGCCAAGTAAATTACATGTTATTATACATACAAAAAGAAAGTGTTTCCCCATCAACCTAACATAACCTTAACCCATGTAGTAGTAACATTAGTTTATCCGAGTAAATAAATCATTTATTCACAGACTTCATATAGCAGAAAAGTAACACTATTAGATTTACAGAGGGTTTTTTTTTACTGATGGTGGTTGCTGATGGTTACAGAGCAAAATAACCAATAGAAGTTAAACAATTCACCAGCCTGGACTTCGAATGTAGCACTCAAATACTGTATACTTCTCCACAAAAAACACAAGTTTAACATATTTTGAATCCAGTAAAATACAGGTAAATGAAAGTAAAATAGTCTGTTATATCCAATTCACTATATTTATATATAAGCCAAATATTTAGTATGCCTGTGGGTACTAAAGTTAAGACCCAAGTTTAGTGCCAACTACAAACAATGTGTTTACCAAAAAAAGTTAAAACTTGAAATTGTCAACTTGCTGCAGAGCTTTTGTCATTGACTCAACTTAAATTGAGTCACTTGGGTTAAAAGTTGAGTAAACGCAAAAAAGTTGTGCAGCAAGTTGCCATATAATTTTGAGTAAAACTTTTGTTTTACAGTGAGTATAAAATAGCAGTAAATCTAATAGGATAGACTTACACACATTTTAATGGGTATATGGTGTAATATTTGTTTTGTAGAGTTGCTGTGACAAGAAAGTATAGTTTTTTAATACAACAGGGCACTCATCATTGCATGAACTATGACATTTAGGTTGGATAAACAATGTGTTATTGATGTTAAGAACCATTAAACTCAACATTTGTTTTACTGAATCAAGTTACTTTGTTTTCAATGCCTTCTAAACTATTTATTTTTACAGTGTGTTAAAACTTCAGGTCAATCGCTCTTAAATGATGTTTTGTAATTAGCAATGCAGGCTTGGAATGAAAAACAAGAAGAAAGTCCTAAACACAATAGTGTTTAATGTACAAAACCTGGCGAATGTTTTAAATAAAACATCTGAACAATGCCTTTAGGTGTGAAAACCATAGAAGCAGAATAATTGACCCCTGGACATGTTTTATTAGAGGGGGATATGTTTCACTATTGATGGTCAGTAAAAAAGAAAACAAGATACAAAATCATGTAAGATTTGTCAGGTCAATTAAAAATAATAATAAAAGGCCAGTTTTCCTATTGATTTTTAATTTTAAAGATATTAAAAATGTCAGTTTCACTACTGATTGTCAATTAAAAAACAACAAAAACAACAAAAAAAGATATAAAAGGCTAGTTTTCCTATTGATTTTTAATTTTAAAGATATTAAAAATGTCAGTTTCATTACTGATTGTCAACTAAAAAACAACAACAACAACAAAAAAGATATAAAAGGCTAGTTTTCCTATTGATTTTTAATTTTAAAGATATTAAAAATGTCAGTTTCATTACTGATTGTCAACTAAAAAACAACAAAAACAACAAAAAAGATATAAAAGGCTAGTTTTCCTATTGATTTTTAATTTTAAAGATATTAAAAATGTCAGTTTCATTACTGATTGTCAACTAAAAAACAACAAAAACAACAAAAAAGATATAAAAGGCTAGTTTTCCTATTGATTTTTAATTTTAAAGATATTAAAAATGTCAGTTTCATTACTGATTGTCAACTAAAAAACAACAAAAACAACAAAAAAGATAAAAAAAGGCTAGTTTTCCTATTGATTTTTAATTTTAAAGATATTAAAAATGTCAGTTTCATTACTGATTGTCAACTAAAAAACAACAAGAACAACAAAAAAGATATAAAAGGCCAGTTTTCCTATTGATTTTTAATTTTAAAGATATTAAAAATGTCAGTTTCATTACTGATTGTCAACTAAAAAACAACAACAACAACAAAAAAGATATAAAAGGCTAGTTTTCCTATTGATTTTTAATTTTAAAGATATTAAAAATGTCAGTTTCATTACTGATTGTCAACTAAAAAACAACAAGAACAACAAAAAAGATATAAAAGGCCAGTTTTCCTATTGATTTTTAATTTTAAAGATATTAAAAATGTCAGTTTCATTACTGATAGTCAACTAAAAAACAACAACAACAACAAAAAAGATATAAAAGGCCAGTTTTCCTATTGATTTTTAATTTTAAAGATATTAAAAATGTCAGTTTCATTACTGATTGTCAACTAAAAAACAACAAAAACAACAAAAAAGATATAAAAGGCTAGTTTTCCTATTGATTTTTAATTTTAAAGATATTAAAAATGTCAGTTTCATTACTGATTGTCAACTAAAAAACAACAACAACAACAAAAAAGATATAAAAGGCTAGTTTTCCTATTGATTTTTAATTTTAAAGATATTAAAAATGTCAGTTTCATTACTGATTGTCAACTAAAAAACAACAAAAACAACAAAAAAGATATAAAAGGCTAGTTTTCCTATTGATTTTTAATTTTAAAGATATTAAAAATGTCAGTTTCATTACTGATTGTCAACTAAAAAACAACAAGAACAACAAAAAAGATATAAAAGGCTAGTTTTCCTATTGATTTTTAATTTTAAAGATATTAAAAATGTCAGTTTCATTACTGATTGTCAACTAAAAAACAACAACAACAACAAAAAAGATATAAAAGGCTAGTTTTCCTATTGATTTTTAATTTTAAAGATATTAAAAATGTCAGTTTCATTACTGATTGTCAACTAAAAAACAACAACAACAACAAAAAAGATATAAAAGGCTAGTTTTCCTATTGATTTTTATTTTTAAGGATATTAAAAATGTCAGTTTCATTACTGATTGTCAACTAAAAAACAACAAAAACAACAAAAAAGATAAAAAAAAAGGCTAGTTTTCCTATTGATTTTTAATTTTAAAGATATTAAAAAGGATTGTCAATTTAAAAAAAAAAAAAAAAAAGATTAAAAAGGCTAGTTTCACTATTGGTGTTTTTTTTTAAAAAACAAGATAAAAAGGGGCAGTTTCACTATCGTTGGTCAATAAAAAATAAAACATGAAGAAATAATATTTAACTACTGTGACAATTACAAAGACAAGAATCAATTGAAATCAACACATAAATTGCTTACAGAAAATGAACTAAAGTTAAGAGCAGCTTGTTCTGCATGCCAGCCATTCCCAGCCTGTTACTCTCTTCAAGTATTATAGACCTCTTCAAGTGTGGATCAAGATAATGTTCTTAGCATCAAGCAGCTTTGAATAAGTAATGAAGAGCCCACCCACACTGACTCATCATCACAGCTAACAGATTACCGACCCCTCTGACTGACCTTCACCTCTCACACAAAACACTTCTCATAACATCTGCTGCTGATTTTCTCCATATTTGTTCCATTTGGGCGGCATTCAGAAATGTCTGCCTCACTTTAGCTCAGGCCCCGGCTTCCTTATTTGACACGTGCTCTAACTAAGAAACGTCTAGACTGTATCCATGCTGATCACATGGCAGGAAAAGCTTGCCATTGCACATGATGGCGTCAGGGAGAGTTGATGTGGTTTATGTGGCACTAAAGGCACAGGGAGCATCTGGAGGTTTAGACCAGTCTGTCAACACTTAACCTTCACAGAAAAAAAGGCAGAGAAGTCCTGTTGCAGGTCCTTTTTTTTACTTGTCTTGTATTTCGCTGTGCATGGAGCATCAGTGTTGTCACTTGCTAGGAAATCTGAAAATCATTCTCTTAAACATACAGACAGAACATGCTGCCAAAGAGTAAGCCTATATCAGGAAAATACATCATATTTTTATAGAGACTGAGGTCACTTTGAAGTAAATGAACCCTCCATTACGGAGGAAGGGGAGAGAGGTTAAACGCACAACTTGTTAAACCTCCACACAGTATCTGGTGTAAAATCTCACACAAAGATGTGATCCTGTCTGTTATAACAAGTGTAAATTAACATTAATGTATTGTGAAATATGAGGAGAAATATAGATTTTTGTTTTTGTTTTCTGATGGATTAAAGACAGCTAACTAAAATAAACTTCTCTACCACTTCATTTGAAAAGATTTAACACATATTCAATTGGTTAAAATATATTTTTTAGCAAATGAAGTATTATTGGAGGCGACACGGTGGCTCAGTGGTTAGCACTGTTGCCTCACAGCAAGACATTCACTGGTTCAAGTCCTGGCTAGGTCAGTCGGCATTTCTGTGTAGTTTGTTCTCCCCGTGTTGACGTGGGTTTCCTTCGGGTGCTCTGGTTACCCCCACAGTCCAAAGACATGCGGTATATGTGAACTGAATAAACTAAATTGGCCATAGTGTATGTGTTTCCCAATACTGGGTTGCAGATGGAAGGGCATCTGCTGTGTAAAACAGATGCTGGATAAGTTGGCGGTTCATTCCATTGTGGCAACCCCTGATGAAAGGGACTAAGTAACGTATGATTATTTTGCTGAAGTTCATTTCAGAATACAACATGCTGCTTGTGTGTGTTAGTGTTAGCGTGTGCGTGTGTTTGTAAGAGAGAGACAGAGCAGGCACTCTCTCATTAATATTCACTCATTAATATTCACAACCGTACCAAATATGGTCAATAGAGCTTCTGATTTAATGGGGACATTTGTCTATTTATAAATAAACATAGAAAAACGTTTCTGGTGACATCTAGATCTTACCTAAGCCACATACCTACTATGCAGGTATCAGAGAAAAAAAAATATCATATTGAAACAATTCACTATACATTGCTATGAAAAACTCTCTCATTTATTTCTGAAAATAAATAGACTTCAGATATTTCTTCCACTGTGCAGTATATGATGGTGTTCGTGCATTCAGATAACAGATGATTCACTGTAAACTTTCCATTTAATCATACTTTGTCTGTGAATGGTTTTAAATGGAAAATGTTGTGTAAAAAAGTTTCTCATGCAATATGGAGACAGAAGTGAAACTGATAGAAAAAAGAACTCTAAAAGATGTCATGAACTAATAAAGAGAATGCATGCAGAGAATGAACAGATGTGCGTGTAATTAAGGTTAATAGGGTTAAACAATATTTTAATAGCTATCATCACATTTTCCAATATGATTGATTGAGGTTTATTGCAAACATTTTTTTGTATTACAATCTTTATTGTGTTATGTTTTACTTGCAAATGACTTCATAACTCTGAATACATTTTCACAATATGTCTGTAGTTTAAAATGCTTTATATAGTTAACAAATTATTTATAAACGTCTCCCTCTGTAAAAACTTTCAGAATACAGATATGGGTGAACCCAGAAAGACATATGTAAGTGCTGCTGAAGTAGAGATTTATGGCTCAGAACAGGGGAAGGAAATAAACTCATTTTGAGAAAACAGCTTTTAAAGGGGTGGTCCAGAGTGTATTTTTAAGACTTGGTTGTGTTTATAAGATGCAAAGCAATTTGTGCTGATGCTTCATTTGTAGAAAGTCATGTTACCCATACAAATGTAACCTTCAGGGATCCTGCAGGATTTTCATTTTTTCTGCAGGATACCTACTGGTATCCTGTAGGAATTATGAAATCCTGCAGCACAAAATGACAATATGTGCAGGCAATTACTACAGGTTTTAGAATCATGCAGTACTTTTTACAGGAATCTTGAGGATTATTTTCCCCCTGCAGGATACTTGCAGGAGTTATTTGCTGTTATTGTAATTTATATATCTTACTTTGATTATATACAGCTACTCAGCTAACATGAAAACGTCATATTTCCTAGTTTCTTCGACAGGCCTGCCCTCAAGAGGCTCTGATTGGTCAGCTAACATAATGTGCTGTGATTCGCGGATCGGCTCCACGTCACCAGGAAAAGCATCATGCCTCAAAAAGCACGCGCTGTTCTATTGTGTAAATACTGTCAGTCAGTTTAGTTGTTAGCTGCATCAGTTCTGTTTGAATCATACAGAAAATGAAAAGGACGCAGCTGAACCTCACGCCTGCTCTCTGAAATAAAATCTGACAAGTGTCTTTCACATATATTCAGTTTATAAGCATGTGTAAGTAATATGAATCGTTCATATATATTTTGCAAGCTGGTTGGTTATTTGAGATATAGAACACATGTAAAGCGGCTGCATTGAGAGACACTGCAGCACTGGTGAAGATTGTGGGTGTTTGACTGATAAATTTGAATTTGTAGCTAGATTGTGAGCGGTGCCAAACAGCATTTCCTGTTGTTTACATCCTTGTTTATGTCCTTGCTACAACATACCATTAATGCTAAACACTATGCTGTAATTGATCAATTTTAGCAAATAAAAATATTTACAGGTTGTGGCTCACAATCCACAGCTTCGTCTATTATGGTTGGAGCTGCTCCTTCTTTGAGGAGTTTTTAGCTGAATCCAGCACTGAATCGGGAGAGATTCTGGAGGCTGTCCTTTGTCAAATGCTAGCTATATATTTTTTTTATAATTAGCTGGAACATAATTAAATTGAAATTGTAAGCACTTTTGTCTTTGTGTCATGTCCTTTGGAAACCCAAGTACATAAACAGAACAAGCCCTGTGAAAACAGCAGCATTTGGATGCTATTTTAGCTTTCTCACCTATAGCATTACAGCTCCTCCAGCCATACCCCTTCGCTGCACAGGGTGTATGTGCGTGGTGAATGTGCGTTACCTGAAGCAATTGTGATCTCACTAGCCCGGAGGTATTTTTTGTAGTCTCCAAACTTCGTTTGCTGTAGGCTTTGTTTTTTGCTAACTCTATTAAAGCCAATGTCTCCGTTTGCATTGAACTTTGAGCATATTACATTCAGAAACGTTGTTTCTGTTCACACAGCTACATTACACATTAACTACAGTTTAAAATATGATATTGTAGTGGATCACCCCTTTAAAAACACACACCCACAAACACAAAAGAGCCCAGAATGTGCCCAGGTTCATGAAAATTCTAAATCTAATTATATAAATATTTTTAATCACCACCATACCTTCAGTTATTACAGAGTACAAATAGGAGCACACTCTTTCCTAATCTCTTTTTTTACGCAATTTCTTGTTTCAATTCTCACGACCCTCAACAATCATCAGAGTTCATGCAGGGAAAGCAGCAGAGGACATGAGAGCAGACATTCAAAGGAAATGTCTGTGGTCTCCCCTCAAAAACAGCAGCGAGTGAGTGAACTCTGTCTGAACGCTCCAACTATTAGATCATGAGAACCTGCAGCACCGGCACTGCCTCATTATACCCAAAGAAAACAAGAGCAACAGCTGCAGATTGAAAGAGAGAGAGCCAAAGAAAGACAACGACACAGCATTTGTCCTCTAACTGCCTCTTCAGTCAAGGTCACAATCCCATGATAGACAGAATCGCACTCGCTCTGTCTCTGCTAGAAGACGGGAGCCCATCTGAAAGCCAGTGGATTTTGGCACACTCGAAAAGTTATGATTGGACGTACGATCTGTGAGAACTGTGATGAAAAACACCAAGGGCTCAGTTCACTGCTGTAACACGTGGCCTGTATTTATGAACTACAGTTTCAAGCCTTTTATCCTTTCTGTGTAAGGATTTCAAAAGTTAAGTAGCATAATTACTGAAAATCTGATGCATTTCTCCTTAAGTGTTGATGTTACATCATCTCAACTCTGTGGATTTATGTAGTCTATATTTTCAAAGACAAATGGAATGGAAAAAATCAATCAATATTTTCAATAGTTTCAGTATGCTGCTAAAATGCCACAACATTTATTTCCATCTAGAATTATATACATTTTTTTCCCCAAAAATATTGTCTTCTTGATAATGGACGAGTTGGACCACTTTGCAAAGTGTTCTCCAGCACATCCCAATGATTCTCAAACAGGTTAAGTTCTGGACTTTGTGGTGGCCAATCCATGTGTCCAAATGATGTTTCATGTTTCCTAAACCTTTCATAATTTGAACCTATGATTACTGGCATTGTCATCTTGGAATATGCCCATGGCGTCAGGGAAGAGAATCCATTGATGGGATAACATATAGTCATTCAGTATATTCAGGTAGTCAGGTGACCTCATCCTTTAAGCACACAACATTGCTGAATTTTGACCTGACCAACTGCAGCATCCCCAGATCAAAATTCTTAAAGGCTTGTGCTGTAGGGTCGCCACTAGGCATGATGGGTGCATCACTTCATCCACCTTTCTTGTTACCCTGATGTGCCCACCACCCTGGACAGGGTAAATCTGGATTTGTCAGAAAACATGACACTCTTTTTGAAGCATTTTTTTCTCAATTTGCTTCACTGATATGTGGATTTCTTAAGGTTACTCAGCTGTTTAGTCACAATCCCTTGTCTTCCCTTTGCATTGTGCATGTGGAAATGCTCTTCATTTCACTATTAAGCATAGCTGAGTTACACTGTTGTTGTTGTTGTTGTTGTTTTTTTTTTACTTGATTTGACCAGATGGTGAAGTGATTTGCAATTTCTGTCATTCAAGATTTTTTTTCCCACATTTTTTCTCCAAAGCTGATGGTTCCCAACTATACGTCCAGTTTTTAATATTGTGTTGGATAGTTCTTAACCCTATTTTAGCAGTTTCAGCATTATCCTTAGATTGCTTGCTGAATGTCAATAATTGAACGTTGTTAACATTGTTTACATGACCTCAGGATGTGTCTTTCAACATGATTAAGAAATGAGGAGCTACACTCTGCATCAGTTAGGATTAAATAGCTCGTTATGAGGTGAAACATAATCATCCATGCTTTAATTACCCAATGACTCACATCTATTTGTTTAGTTAAATCCAGGTGGTGACTTTTTTGATCCTGTGAGAGACTAGCGATGTTTGTGAGAGAATAGTGATGTATGTGAGAGACTAGTGATGTACTCTATGTGAAAGACTTGTGACATCCTGTGAGAAACTAGTTAGACGTAAGACTCTAGTAATGTATGTGAGAGACAAGTGATGTATGTGAAAGACTAGTAATGTACTGTATGTGAGAGACTGATGTATGTGAAAGACTTCTCAGAAATTTTTTTTGTGTTTACCAGACATCTAAACATAGATAGCTTGGCTAAAACAAGGCTAAACTTGGCCTGTCAGTGAAAATCTTGTAGACATCTAAGAATAGCCCAAAACAAGACTAGTTGTCAAATAGGCAGATTAGAAAGACTTTATATGTGTAGTCATTCATTTCTGTTTATTTGATGACTAGTCTAGTTTTGGCCTATTCTTAGACACCCACATACAGTAGCAAAAATTAACTGGCCCACCTCTGGCCCACACAATCAGGTTTTGCTTGGCCCACATACTGCAGTGAATTACGGTACATGACTGCACCAAGTCTGGCTTCCAGACAAGGGCCAAACATGGACCATATCTAGGCCAAGTCTCAGCCAAGTTAGTAACTAATAACTAGGCCTGAACTGGGCCAGATAGGTTGGTGTGTCAAAATGGCAATGAAAATGATAAACCCATGAAGAATTGCACTTAAAGTACACTATGGGCGTGCTTTTTCTCAAAGCGACCTGATTGGTAGATTTTTTGTTATAAATATATACTAAATTTTTTAAATGTATTTTAAATGTGGATCAAGATCTTGTTTGCCACCTTAAAGACAGTGCCACCTATGCCAAACTCCATGTATGGCCCACATGCGGTATGCCAATGCCAAATGAATGTCTGCTGTGCCAGATTTATGCCAAATCTGGGCCAGAATTATTTGCTACCTGGGCGTCTATTAGATTTTTACAGAGAGCTCAAATTTAGCCTTGTTTTAGCCAAGACGACTATGTTTAGACATCTATTAGACATCTATTAAACCTCTTTTAGACATCTTTTAAAAACAAAAAATGCCTTCTGGGTTGTGAGAGACTAGGGATGTCCTGTGAGAGACTTGTGAAGTATGTGAGAGACTAGTGATGTCCTGTGAGAAACTAGTTAGACGTAAGAGTCTAGTAATGTATGTGAGAGACAAGTGATGTATGTGAAAGACTAGTAATGTACTGTATGTGAGAGACTGATGTATGTGAACGACTTCTTAGGAAATTTTTTTGTGTTTACCAGACATCTAATTGTAGATAGCTTGGCTAAAACAAGGCTAAACTTGGGCTGTCAGTGAAAATCTTATAGACATCTAAGAATCGCCCAAAACAAGACTAGTCGTCAAATAGACAGATTAGAAAGACTTTATATGTGTAGTCATTCATTTCTGTTTATTTGATGACGAGTCTAGTTTTGGCCTATTCTTAGACACCCACATACAGTAGCAAAAATTATCTGGCCCACCTCTGGCCCACACAATCAGGTTTTGCTTGGCCCACATACTGCAGTGAATTACGGTACATGACTTCACCAAGTCTGGCTTCCAGACAAGGGCCAAACATGGACCATATCTAGGCCAAGTCTCAGCCAAGTTAGTAACTAATAACTAGGCCTGAACTGGGCCAGATAGGTTGGTGTGTCAAAATGGCAATGAAATTGATAAACCCATGAAGAATTGCACTTAAAGTACACTATGGGTGTGCTTTTTCTCAAAGCGACCTGATTGGTAGATTTTTTGTTATAAATGTATACAAATTTTTTAAAATGTATTTTAAATGTGGATCAAGCTCTTGTTTGCCTTCTTAAAGACAGTGCCACCTATGCCAAACTCCATGTATGACCCACATGCGGTATGCCAATGCCAAATGAATGTTTGCTGTGCCAGATTTATGCCAAATCTGGGCCAGAATTATTTGCTACCTGGGCGTCTATTAGATTTTTACAGAGAGCTCAAATTTAGCCTTGTTTTAGCCAAGACGACTATGTTTAGACATCTATTAGACATCTATTAAACCTCTTTTAGACATCTTTTAAAAACAAAAAATGCTTGCTGGGTTGTGAGAGACTAGGGATGTCCTGTGAGAGACTTGTGAAGTATGTGAGAGACTAGTGATGTCCTGTGAGAAACTAGTTAGACGTAAGAGTCTAGTAATGTATGTGAGAGACAAGTGATGTATGTGAAAGACTAGTAATGTACTGTATGTGAGAGACTGATGTATGTGAACGACTTCTTAGGAAATTTTTTTGTGTTTACCAGACATCTAATTGTGGATAGCTTGGCTAAAACAAGGCTAAACTTGGGCTGTCAGTGAAAATCTTATAGACATCTAAGAATCGCCCAAAACAAGACTAGTCGTCAAATAGACAGATTAGAAAGACTTTATATGTGTAGTCATTCATTTCTGTTTATTTGATGACGAGTCTAGTATTCTTAGACACCCACATACAGTAGCAAAAATTAACTGGCCCACCTCTGGCCCACACAATCAGGTTTTGCTTGGCCCACATACTGCAGTGAATTACGGTACATGACTGCACCAAGTCTGGCTTCCAGACAAGGGCCAAACATGGACCATATCTAGGCCAAGTCTCAGCCAAGTTAGTAACTAATAACTAGGCCTGAACTGGGCCAGATAGGTTGGTGTGTCAAAATGGCAATGAAATTGATAAACCCATGAAGAATTGCACTTAAAGTACACTATGGGCGTGCTTTTTCTCAAAGCGACCTGATTGGTAGATTTTTTGTTATAAATATATACTAAATTTTTTAAATGTATTTTAAATGTGGATCAAGATCTTGTTTGCCACCTTAAAGACAGTGCCACCTATGCCAAACTCTATTTATGGCCCACATGCGATATGCCAATGCCAAATGAATGTCTGCTGTGCCAGATTTATGCCAAATCTGGGCCAGAATTATTTGCTACCTGGGCGTCTATTAGATTTTTACAGAGAGCTCAAATTTAGCCTTGTTTTAGCCAAGACGACTATGTTTAGACATCTATTAGACATCTATTAAACCTCTTTTAGACATCTTTTAAAAACAAAAAATGCCTTCTGGGTTGTGAGAGACTAGGGATGTCCTGTGAGAGACTTGTGAAGTATGTGAGAGACTAGTGATGTCCTGTGAGAAACTAGTTAGACGTAAGAGTCTAGTAATGTATGTGAGAGACAAGTGATGTATGTGAAAGACTAGTAATGTACTGTATGTGAGAGACTGATGTATGTGAACGACTTCTTAGAAAATTTTTTTGTGTTTACCAGACATCTAATTGTAGATAGCTTGGCTAAAACAAGGCTAAACTTGGGCTGTCAGTGAAAATCTTATAGACATCTAAGAATCGCCCAAAACAAGACTAGTCGTCAAATAGACAGATTAGAAAGACTTTATATGTGTAGTCATTCATTTCTGTTTATTTGATGACGAGACTAGTTTTGGCCTATTCTTAGACACCCACATACAGTAGCAAAAATTATCTGGCCCACCTCTGGCCCACACAATCAGGTTTTGCTTGGCCCACATACTGCAGTGAATTACGGTACATGACTTCACCAAGTCTGGCTTCCAGACAAGGGCCAAACATGGACCATATCTAGGCCAAGTCTCAGCCAAGTTAATAACTAATAACTAGGCCTGAACTGGGCCAGATAGGTTGGTGTGTCAAAATGGCAATGAAATTGATAAACCCATGAAGAATTGCACTTAAAGTACACTATGGGCGTGCTTTTTCTCAAAGCGACCTGATTGGTAGATTTTTTGTTATAAATGTATACTACATTTTTTAAATGTATTTTAAATGTGGATCAAGATCTTGTTTGCCACCTTAAAGACAGTGCCACCTATGCCAAACTCCATGTATGGCCCACATGCGGTATGCCAATGCCAAATGAATGTCTGCTGTGCCAGATTTATGCCAAATCTGGGCCAGAATTATTTGCTACCTGGGCGTCTACTAGATTTTTACAGAGAGCTCAAATTTAGCCTTGTTTTAGCCAAGACGACTATGTTTAGACGTCTATTAGACATCTATTAAACCTCTTTTAGACATCTTTTAAAAACAAAAAATGCTTGCTGGGTTGTGAGAGACTAGGGATGTCCTGTGAGAGACTTGTGAAGTATGTGAGAGACTAGTGATGTCCTGTGAGAGACATATTCTGTGGCTGCAGATAATGAGGTGAAGTCAATCAATGCAAAGGCCGTTTTTTTAAAATGCCTTAGGACTTCCGGTTAAGCATGTGAGTGGGTAGACACGCTTGAAGTGAGCTCCCGAGCATTTTCATCTTTTAATATGTCTAGCTGGCTGTTTTAATCTTTAAACACACTTGGTGGTTTCTTCTTTGTATCGCGCATCAAACGGTTATAGTTTGGAAGGATTTATGGCGTCTGAAAGGCAGAAAAAACTTAAAACGTCGGCGGCCGCGACAGAAAGTCATGGCGACAGGCTGCCGCTGGATCTGGAAAATCTCCGTGCCACTCTGATCACCGAGCTAACTTCTACCATCGCAGAACAGGTGAAAGCAGCAATTGACGCTGCTCTTGCTCCAGTTGTTGCATCTTTTGAGAGTTTTAAATCAAGCATCGAGGCACAAGGTCAACGCATTGACGAGCTTGATCAGCACATGAATGGTTACAGCGACCGCATTGTAGCACTGGAGCAGACGGTGCTAAAGTTGAATTCAGCCAATAAAGTACTCACCGAGAAAGTGGAGGACTTGGAATCGCGGTCTCGGCGTTGTAATCTCCGGGTTATCGGCCTTCCAGAAGGAGTAGAAGGGAGCGATCCGGTCGCATTTATGTCGCACTTTTTCCAGGACGTGCTCGGATCAGAGATGTTTCCAGCGCCTCCGTTGCTGGATAGAGCGCACCGTATTGGCCCCGCGTCTTCGGCCGACCGGGAAAATCAAAGGGCTAGAGTGATGATCGTGCGGTTTCACTACTTCACCGATAAAGAAAAGGTTGTTCGGCGAGGGAATTGGAACCAGCTCTTCTATCAGAACCACAAGATCTTCATTTTTCCTGATTATAACTCTAGTGTGGCTAAAAGGAGAGCAGCATTTTCAGTTGTGAGAAATGGCTTACGTGAGAAGAACGTGAGATTCTCTCTTAGATTCCCGGCTCGCCTAATTATCAGCCTTGGCGATGAAAAGTTTCAATTTGACTGCCCAAAAGAAGCCCAGCGGTGGCTCAACGAACGGTATTCTACTTCTTAGACATCACACTGAGATGAATATGCAATAAACATCATTGCATTAACAGCTGTACTCCGTTAACTGATGACTGTTAACCAAGTTGGTTAAGACAAACGTTTTTTTCTTGTTGCCAGAAACGACATTTGCTTTATATGTTCGGGAGTGACCTCACGTGATTTAGATGCAGATATATAAAGTGTTTGTGCATCGGAGGTTAACAAGTTTTGGCGTTCTGCCTCCATTGTTTGGGAATGGAGAGAAGAAATTGAGTAATGTTCAGGGTAAAGCTGGGTGGGGAGGGATGGTGGGCGGTGTTGTTTGTTTATTTATTTATTTTATTTATTTTATTTATTTATTTTTTGTTGTGTGCTTCCCTATGCTTGTGGCCTTCTCTCAACTTGTATATTAATGCAATTGGATGAACAAAAACAGAAATTTAGTTAGATTCTTGAGTTGGAATGTGAAAGGACTCAATGGTCCAATTAAAAAATCTAAAGTTTTGACTCATTTGAAGCTACAAAAACCTGACATTGTATTCCTTCAGGAAACACATCTGCGACTTAAGGATCAAGGCAGACTTCAAACTCGTTGGACATCACACATTTTTCATTCTAACTTTGATTCCAGATGTAGAGGAGTTGCCATATTGATAAATAAGACTGTTCACTTTTCTATGGACAATGTTATTTCTGATGTGAATGGCAGATACCTAATTGTGAAAGGGAAAATTTCACAAACACCAGTAGTACTGGTTAATGTATATGCCCCCAACTTTGATAATACTATTTTTGCTCAGAATTTGTTGTCAAAGATCCCAGCTTTGAACACACATCTTTTAATATTCGGGGGAGACCTAAATTGTGTTATTGACCCAGAATTGGACAAATCCAGTACTATTAAGAAAGTTCCCTCTGGTATGTCAAAGATTTTTTCTGAGTTTATGGTTCAAAATGGTTATACTGACCCATGGAGACACTTTAATCCTTCAGCAAGGAAATATTCATTTTTCTCAAATGTCCATCAATCTTTCTCTCGTATTGATTATTTTTTTATTAATAATTCTCTAATCACTCAGGTGGTAGATTCTGAATATTTACCTATTGTTATTTCTGATCATGCCCCTCTAAGTCTTGATATTAACTTAATTTTACCTCATACTTCTCGATCACCCTGGCGATTCAATTCTTTACTTCTATCTGATTCGGCTTTTTGTGAATATATTTCTAACTCAATAGATGACTTTCTCCTTACTAACCAGACCGATTCAATTTCTTATTCCTTACTGTGGGAAACTTTAAAGGCCTTTCTAAGAGGAAAGATAATTTCTTATTCTGCCTATGTTAATAAGGAGCGTAGGAATAAGATGAAAAAGTTATCTGATGATATTCAATCATTAGATGACCAGTATGCTCATAACCCAACTCCTGAGTTAAATAAACAAAGGCTCAATTTGCAGTCAGAATTTAATTTGTTATCCACAGGTGAGGCAGAGAGACTTTTGTTACAGACACGTGGCAATTATTACGAATATGGGGATAAGGCCAGTCGTCTTTTAGCCCATCAGCTTCGTAATCGAGCTGCTTCACGCTTTATTACGCAACTTGCACAGCCTGATGGTACACTAACATCTGATCCAGTGAAGATTAATTCCATATTTAAAAACTTTTACTCCTCTCTGTATACAAATGAAGCTTCTAACAATCTAGAAGAATTAAACCAATTTCTTGGCCGTATTAACTTCCCTAAGGTTGATTCTATTTTAGTGTCTGAAATTGATGGACCCATTACCTTAGAGGAGATTACCAAATCAATTAACTCATTGCAGTGTAAGAAATCCCCTGGCCCTGATGGTCTACCATCGGAATTTTATAAGAAATTTAATTTCAAATTGGCTCCGCTGCTCCTGTCTGTTTTTAAGGAATCCTTAGATCTAGGTAAATTGCCCCCAACATTGAGACAAGCATCTATAACCCTATTGCCTAAAGACGGGAAGGATCCAACATTATGTACTTCATACAGACCCATTAGCCTACTTAATGTTGATGTTAAGATCTTAGCCAAAATTCTGGCCTCTCGATTAGAAGCAATACTTCCTAGTATTATCTCAGAGGAACAAACTGGATTCATTAAAGGACGATATTCGTTTTCTAACATTCGCACTCTGTTTAATATTATATACTCAAAACAAAGCAGCGACTCCTCAGAGGTAATTATTTCATTAGATGCCGAAAAAGCATTCGATAGGATAGAGTGGGTTTACCTTTTTAGAGTGCTGGAAGAGTTTGGTTTTGGGGATGGATTAATATCATGGATTCGCTTACTATACACTGACCCGCAAGCTTCAGTTTATACAAACAGTGTTAATTCTGAGTATTTCAACTTGTTTCGGGGCACACGTCAGGGGTGCCCTCTGTCTCCATTACTTTTTGCGATAGCTATTGAACCCCTCTCAATAATGTTTAGAACACTTCCTGTATTTCAAGGTATAATTCGTAAAGGAATTGAACATAAGTTAGCCTTATACGCTGATGACTTATTACTCTATATCACTGATCCAATTGCATCTATTCCCCACATAATTTGTTTATTAAATGATTTTGGTAAGTTTTCTGGGTATAAATTGAACTTACAGAAGAGTGAATGTTTACCCATAAACCAATCTGGCCAAACATTAAAACAGAATGACATTCCTTTCCATTTGGAGAGATCTAAATTCAAGTATCTTGGTGTTAATGTTACCCTTTCCTATTCTGCCTTAAAGTCAGAAAATTTTACACCTTTAATTTCATACATGAAATCAGCTTTTTCAAGATGGGCATCTCTCCCATTATCACCACTAGGCAGAATAAATGCTGTAAAAATGAATATTCTTCCAAAATTTCTCTACCTCTTTCAAGCTATTCCTTTGTTTCTGCCAAAATCTTTCTTCAAGAATATAGATCAGTTAATTTCTTCTTTTATATGGGCAGGTAAATCTCCTAGAGTTTCCAAAAGTTCTCTTCAAAAAAGTCGGATAAGTGGAGGGCTCTCCTTGCCTAATTTTATGTATTATTACTGGGCGGCAAATATTCAGAAATTGATATTTTGGGTACAGGCCTCTTCTTTATCATGGTGCAACTTAGAAGCAAAGTCCTGTTCTTCAACATCTCTCCCTGCTATGGTGTTCTCTTCTCTACCAGTGTCCCCTTCGCATTATACAGATAATCTAATAGTGTGTGCTTCTCTCAAAATATTCTTTCAATTTCGGCGTCACTTTAAATTTACTACTGCATCGACTATGGCCCCTATACTTAACAATCATCTTTTTCTTCCTCCTTTCTCCGATTCAGTATTTTCTTTTTGGGAAAAGAAGGGTCTGAAATGCTTTGAAGATCTCTATATTAACAATATGTTTGCAAATTTTTCTGAATTATCATCATTATTTAATCTGCTCCCCTCCCACTTATTTCGTTATTTTCAGACTAGACATTGTGCTTCCTCTCTGTTCTCTGAGTTTCCCTCCTTGCCTACAAGGTCTCCATGGGAAGAGGTATTTAAACTGAATGCTCATATGAGTGGGATCATTTCTAAGATATATGCAATTATTTTATCAAAGGATAACTCTCATAACATTAAAACTATCAGGGCCTGGGAAGAGGAACTTGACTTAGAGTTTGAAGATGACTACTGGAGTGCAGTATTGGACAATGTGCGCACCTCCACTTCATGTGCTAGACTCAGCTTTATACAATTTAAAACGATATACAGAGCTCATCTCTCAAAGGCCAAACTTTCTAAAATATATCCCAATGTTTCAGATATGTGCGATAAATGTAAACTCTCACCATGTAACCTTAGTCATATGTTTGTATTTTGTCCCAAGTTGCAAAATTATTGGATTACTTTTTTTAAAATTGTTTCTGATATTCTGGGGGTCAAGTTAGCTGTTTGCCCTTTAATCGCGATCTTTGGTGTTCCCTCTCAGTGTCAACCTTTAAACCGGAGACACGCTGACATTGTGGCTTTCACATCTCTTCTCGCTAGACGCAGAATACTGTTGTCCTGGACCTCCCCACAACCCCCCTCTATCTCATTGTGGGTCAAAGATTTGGTCTTCTTTTTAAAACTTGAGAAAATTAAATACAATATCAGAGGTAGGGGAGAACACTTTTTTAAAAAATGGCAACAATTTATTGCATTTTTTAATCACTTAAAAACCTTAGATGTGGATTGAGTGAAGGTATATGTGTATGTATGTATATGGTTTGATATTATAATTTTATTTATTTTATTTTATTTTTTTTTTCTCTGTATTTTATTTTATATATTATTATTTTGTTTATTTTATTTATTTACCTATTTATTTGAAATGTTGATTGTTTTATTTGGGGATTGTTTTGTGGGTTGTAATAAAATGTAAAATGCTATTTGCAAGAATAAAAATTCCATGACAAAAAAAAAAAAATGCCTTAGTTATTTTGTAAAGCACTAATATCTATATATAAAGTTCTAAAATTCTCTAATATTCCTCTCAATTTTAAATTATGAAGGGTTCATAAATTTGTTCATAAATTTGTTCTCTAATTTGAGTCTCAAATGGGCATATCAACATCATATCCATATCAATAGGGCATCACCATCAGCAACTCATGAAGCATCTTGCATTCCCACAGCCAGTCTTTCCTCTGGCTCCTCAGTTCAGTCCAGAAGTAGGAGGAGCTTGAAACATTAATAATCAGACATACTTAAGCAGGACCGGTATGTCACTATGTAATTTTCTGGGCAAAGATGGGCATGGAATTGCTGATCATGTCGCTGTATGCTTTTAAGTCCACTTACGGAGTGTCGCAGACAGTTTTCCGGCTGTCGTAATCCCTTCATATAAATTAGGCTGCTTCCTTTTTATTTTTTTTTTCAAGCATGCGGGACATGTTTTGGTGGCTGTAGTGCCGGGTTGCTGAGAGACGGTGAGTGGGACTGAGACCCAAACAGAATGAGGTTTAGGAGAGAAGGACCTCACCACCTGCTTGTTAAACAACCACTTTGACAAGCCTCTGGAGTTTGCTGTTACTGCAGACTAATGTTTCCAGTTAGCAACGGAGCATGTCATGATAATAGCGGCTCTAGTATGTGCGCCAGCTTCACCAGCATGTCCTGTTTATTCAGTTGGGCCAGGGATAATACTGTTGACCCTGCTTTGACACTTACTGTCAGATAACGGTTATGATGAAATGCTGTCATAATAGATAGCATGATATGTTTGCTGCTATGTAAACAAAGTACTTCTAAGCACCTTTAGTGGGTCATTGCGCTTTGGTGCACGGTGTCAGAGAAATTACTACATCAGCATCATTGTTTAGAAGTAACAAGAACAACTTAAGAATAATAGCACAGACATTAAATCTATGTTTCAGTACATAATAAAGTCGCAAGAAGCAAGAAGGTCGCTGGTTCAAGTTTCTGTGTGGAGTTTGCATGTTCTCCCCATGTTCGCATGGGTTTGCCCATAGTCAAAAGGCATGCTATAAGTGGATTAAGTAAACAAAATTGGCCATAGTTTATGAGTGTATGTGGGAATGCGAGAGTGCATGGGTGTTTTCCAGTAGTGGGTTGCAGCTTGAAGGGCTACATAAAACAAATGCCAGAATAGTTTGTGGTTCATTCCATTGTGGCAACCCCTAATAAATAAGGGACTGAGCCAAAGGAAAATGAATGAAGGAATAAATGAATGAATGAATTAATTAATTAATGAAAATACGGCATACAGTATGTAATGAATTTTTTTTTTTTAATCCCAAAAAATTTATGGTGATTCATGGGATTAGTACGGAGAAGGTCAGGCTAAAACATGATTTTAGTTTATTTTTTTTGCTGCGACTGGTCACTGTCTTATCTAATAAAGGCAAAAAGGCCAAAAATAAATCTTTAAAAAAGTAAAAAAAACAAAAAAAAACACAGATACATAATTTTATACATAATTCATGGGTATTTTACAGTAGTTTTTAATGATTATTTCCATATGGAGAAACTGAATGCTGAATGTTTTTACCTCCAGAACCTATCTGTATATTGTGTATAGTATGAAATATGAATATGTGCTTAAAATGTAATCCCGAAGTACTACATTTGTTGTGTTGTCGTTTGCATCACTTCACTATTTCCTTTTCCTGTGGCCTTGAATATATATATATATATATATATATATATATATATATATATATATATATATATATATATATATATATATATATATATATATATATATATATATACTTCAGAGTATATAATAATTTAAAGTATACATTTTTTAGATAATATTAACTTTTTTGTAACAATTACATGCAGTTAAAGTCAGAATCATTAGCCCCCCTTTGATTTTTTTCTTTTTTAAATATTTCCCTAAATGTTTAACAGAGCAAATTTTCACAGTATGTCTGATAAAATTTTTCTTCTGTTTTATTTCGGCTTTACTTTTTTTTAAACCAATTTAAGGTCAAAATTTTTAGCCCCTTTAAGCTACTTTTTTTCGATAGTCTAAAAAACAAATCATTATTATACAATAACTTGCCTAATTACCCTAACCTGCCTAGTTAACCTAATTAACCTAGTTAAGGCTTTAAATATCACTTTAAGCTGTATAGAAGTGTCTTGAAAAATATCTAGTCAAATATTATTTACTGTCATCATGGCAAAGATAAAATAAATCACTTATTAGAAATGAGTTATGAAAACTATCATATTTACAAATGTGTTGAAAACATTTTCTCTCCGTTAAAGAGAAATCAGGGAAAAAATAAACAGGGGGATAATAATTCTGGGGTGGGGACTAATAATTCTGACTTCAACTGTAATTAAAAACAGTTTCATAATGTAAGAATTTCATGTTATATATTATTAAATGTTAATTAAATGTTATTAGAACATTCCATCCACACTATAAGAATATTCTAAGAATATTCTCTATCAACATTATAACAATATTCATCAGGAACAACTAATGTCCTAAAACACTTCAAGAACATTGTTCTACAAATGATTTTTTTATCAATGTAACAAGAATGTGATAATGTAATGTTCTGAGAATGTTCCCTGTTAGTTGGGAAGTCGATAAAAAAAATTCTATTTAGCATTGTAAAGTTTACATAACAAGACGACGCGGTGGCACAGTAGGTAGTGCTGTCTCCTCACAGCAAGAAGGTCGCTTGTTCGAGCCTTGGCTGGGTCAGTTGACGTTTCTGTGTGGAGTTTGCATATTCTCCCCGTGTTAGCGTTGGTTTCCTCCAGGTGCTCCGGTTTCCCCCACAGTCCAAAGACGTGGTACAGGTGAATTGGGTAAGCTAAATTGTCTGTAGTGTAGGAGTGTGAATGAGTGTGTATGGATATTTCCCAGAGATGAGTTTCAGCTGGAAGGGCATCCGCTGTGTAAAATGTGCTGCAAAAGTTGGCGGTTCATTCCGCTGTGGTGACCCCGGATTAATAAAAGGACTAAGCCTACAAGAAAATGAATGAATGAATGAATGAATGAATGAATGAATGAATGAATGAATGAAGTTTATATAACATCATCAGTAAACGCTCAATTTATGAATAAGCACAAAAGAAGAGAATGGAAAAGATACAGATTTGAATGCTACCCAAGTATTTTAGCTAGTACTGCCAAACTTTACAAATAACATGATTGATTTTTCCACCTGAACATATTTTCTTTATTTTATTTGATCATGCAGCATGGCCCACTACAGAGTTCAGTTTACTGGTTTTTGCACAATTATTTGGGGCCCAAAAAAAACATGTCATAACATATTATGTGTCTTTGTTAATAGAAGATTACACACACCTCAAAACCGTATGTGTTTGTTTGTGACCTAATTTGCACAGTTTTTATGCTGTGTTAGACATTATGAAAATGAGCTGCTGCATCAGTATTCTTTCATTTGCTTATTGTCAGCAGATCTAACAAAACTTTTCACTCCCATCTGTGCTTTCTCAGGAATGCGCTCTCACACTAATTTGCCATGTTTAGTAAATCTGGCCCAAAGATTTCAACGTCTGTTTTTCAGCTGCAGCTACTGCTTTGTTGTTGCTGTTGGCACACAAGCAGGTAATATGGCGAGTAAACACAATGAAAGCAATCTGGTCGAATGCATTTTATAATAACCTCTGGATGTAGTGAAAACTGGACATGTTGCTTAAAAGTCGTAGACCCCATTTAGACCTGCATTACATATTGTTAACCTTTAATCAGATCAAGAAAATGTATCCTAATACCAGGTGTAAACAGGGCCGAGTTCAATATGAATCCATTTAGTAAAAGATCAAACTGTTTTCATATAGATTACACTGACACGGTCCCAGCAGGAGGGTTTTTTGGAGTGCAGTTCAGTGCGAGCTTTGAGAAGGGAAAGCCCATCTTATTCGCAGCAAGCCGCCAAACCACAGCAGGCCTTCTGGGAAACAATGCTCCTAAAAGAAACCTCTTGTTTCTCGTAAAAACGTCCATAACATTCTACTCCTTAACATAATGAATTAGTTTATCATTTTACTAAGTCTGTCTGCAAAGTTTTATTAAAGACATAATGGTGGGACAATGTGACTATGCTTATTGTTCATAAATTCAATAGGAACAGCTGAAGTACTGTTAAGGCTTAGATTTTGGTCTATTCCTCACTAAACATACTGTAACACACAAGGCATTTAAAATACTTACTCAAACTTGATTACTGGAGGTCCGCAGCTCTGCACAATTTTGCTCCAACCCTAATCAAACATAGCTAATCCAACTAATCAAGGTGATTAAGACTACTAGGGATTATTATGTAGGTGTGAGCTGAAGGTGGTTGGAGCTAAATTATGCAGAGTTGTCCTCTAGGAACTGAGTTTGAGACCACTGCTTTACAATAAGGCTCAATAGTTAATAGCTAATGTAGTCTGTTAACATTGGTTAATATAGTCATTCAATAACTCATGACATGTTAACTTACATTGTATCACCCTGCAGCCCAAGACAGGTTACTCACTGAAGCTAAGCAGGGCTGAGCCTGGTCAGTACCTGGATGGGAGACCATATGGGAAAACTAGGTTGCTGTCGGAAGTGGTGTTAGTTAGGCCAGCAGGGGGTGCTCAATCTGCAGTCTGTGTGAGTCCTAATGCCCCAGTATAGTGAAGGGGACACTATACTGTCAGTGAGCGTTGTCTTTTGGATGAGATGTTAAACTGAGGTCCTGACTCTCTGTGGTCATTATTGTCCTGGCCAAACTATCTCTATCAGGCCTTACCCATCAGGGCCTCTCAATCATCCCCATCCATGGAATTGGCTCTATAACTGTCTCTCCACTCCACCTATAGCTGGTGTCTGATGAGCGCACTGGCGCCGTTGTCATGTGGCTGCCGTCGCATCATTCAAGTGGATGCTGCACACTGGTGGTTGTGTGGAGAGACCCCCCCTCATAATTGTGAAGCACTTTGGATGTATGGCCATACACAATAAATGCGCTATAAAAATACACATTACTTACTTCACAAGCATAGTTTTTGAACAACATAGGCTCATTCTGAAAACGTCAACATAGGCTCATTCTGAAAACTTAGAACTATATACATTTCTGGAGATCGTGAATTATGTAGCCAGAAGTACGTATGGCTGCATTTAACTTTTTAAATGAACGCTATGGAGCGGTAAGATACCATTGCTTTTTGAGCTTCAAGGCTGACGCTTACCTCTATATGGACGTCTTTCTGGTTGTTACCAGTTTGTCCAGTTAGCTCACAATGTATGTAAGTGGATTTGAGACGCAGAAAGCAGTTGACCACGATAACGAGGTTCGAGTCCGTTGTGGAGCGGTTCCAGAGAGTGGGTAAGACAAAAACAGAAGTCCAAAAATAAAATAAACAAGTAAATAACAGGGTGAGAATGTGGTAAAAATCAGACGAGGGCTTTTGTTTTTCTGAACTGCTTTTTAAATTTGTCGGTTGGGTTTAGGGAAGTGAATGGGCGGGTCAATCCGTGCTTTTTAAAATACTATTAGTTGGGTTTAAGGAATAGGGGCGGTGGGTCAGTCGATTGGTCAGTCAATCAGTCATTCAGTCAGTCAAACAGTAAGTTGACAGCAGCCTCTGGGGGATTTACGAGAGAACAGCAGGCACGAATGGCATTAGCCAGAGAAATTTGAGATCTCAAAAAGCGTACACAGCGGCCTCTCGTGAATTTGTGAAAACAAAAACTGCAAAAAAAAAAAACATCGCTTTGGGACTTATTTGATGGTCTCCAGAAAAGCACATAGAGGTACGTTTTTAGAATGGGTTGGAAAGCGTAGCCCTATATACATTTCTGGACATCGCAAATTATGTAGCCTGAGCTACGTATGGCTGCATTTCATCTTTGAAATATTCCTTTTCTCGCTTACCAGCTGACCACTTACCTCCGTATGGATGGCTTTTCCACTGTTACCAGTTTGTCCGGTAGCTCGACACATCCATCGGTGGACTTGAGATGCAGAGCAGAGTTGACCGCGACAACGGGGTTTGAGTTCGGTGAAGAAAGGTTTCAGAAAGGTTTCAGAAAGCAGGTAAGATAAAAATAGAAGCCAGAAATTAAATAATCAAGTAAATAACAGGGTAAGAATGTGGTAAAATCTGAAAAAGTGGTAAAATTGGATGGGTTTAGGGAAGTGGGTGGGTGGGGTAATCGGTCGGTTGGTCAGCCAGTAAGTAAGTGGACAGCGGCCTCTGGTGGATTTACACAAGAACAGCAGGCACTTGTGAGAGAAAATTGAGACCTGAAAAAGCACACACAGCGGCCTCTGGTGGATTCCCCAAAACAAAAACGTCAAAAAAAACGTAGCTCCTGGGACATATTTGGTGCTGTCCAGAAATGTATATAGAGGTACGTAATCAGAATAAGCCTGGGTTGTTTTTGTATTATAATGCATTAATATATGTTGTACAAGACTTATTCATTTTAGTTCATGATAGTACGCAGGATAAATAATAAAACCTTACTGTAAATTCTGACTCTTTTTTTGCTTTGTTGGAACAGCCTTGACCCTCTTTCAGTTTTATTATTATAAAGGATGAGTCAGAAAGTTCTTCAAAGATGAACGTTTTTTGTTTCTTTCCACAAAAGAAAGATTCTGGACTACATTGATGTGATGAGAGTCTTCAATTCTCATTATTCCTTTAATGCCATTTCTCCACATCCAAAGTTGACTAGCAGCGAACCGTGATCTTATTTGCAGTGACATGCCCTCTATTCTCTCTCAGAAATATGATCTCACCTTGGCCTTATATACTCTTGACTGAATTACCATCACAATAGCCTCTATTCACAAACATTTACAGTCATCCTGTAAATAATGTGCTGATCTCTGTTTTCCTCTCCACTTGAATAAAATAGCTTTGTGCTTGAACTCATGGTTCTGTTCATGGTTCCATGTGGCCATATTCCCAACAAAAAACGCTATTGTGCGAGGCTCATCCCGTAAGAGAAAACAACTGTATCCTGTGCGCATTCTGGAGTCATCGTTTCAAAATTACTCGCAGAAAATGCCCTTGAAGTTTGTGAACATCTAGTCTAAAAATCTCCATGCCTGCGTGTTTGTCTGAAAGCGTACAAATGTGTTTTCCTACCCTTAGCCAATAATTGCTCGTTAAATAAAATGAAATTAGGCTGTTTACACTAATGCCTATTAAATGCAGCAGAAAGAACTTCTTCTTCTTAGTTTCTTTATCCTGAGGTCATTATTTGTTTACCATCTACTGCCGGACAACTTATCAGCTCTAAAAATTCCCCCTGACCATATGACATCCTATCACTTGTTTATGACTACAAAAATAGGCCATTTTTAAACATATCACTGAATTGATGAGTTCAGCTCAATTTTTTTGTGTGCCAAAACAACTGCAGGAATATATTCTCACATGGCAGGTTCAAATATCTCATATAAATAAATATTTTGGTATTTAAAAAACATCTAATAGTCATTCAAACATTGGATGTTGGCTAAAACAATCTTGGCTAAAACAATGCTAAATTTGGGCTGTCAATAAAAATCTAAAAGTAGTTGTTGATCAATAGTCAAATAGCCAAGTATTACAAAATTACTACACTTATGAAGTCTGTGTGTCTATTTAATTACTAATTTATTTTTGGATTATTTGTAGACATCTATTAGATTTTCACTGACACATTTTCACTTATACAGTACCCAAGACGTCAATGTTTGCAGGCCTATTAGATGTCTTTTAAACACAAAATTGCTTTATTAGATCCACAAGTCATAACCTAGAACACTGGGGAAGTAAATGTAAAGCATAAATGAATTAATTTAATAAAGCACTCTTGACTTTCTGAGAGGCCCACTAATGTGAATGAGAGACTTAATTCATGAAGTCTTGTTCACATGTAGCCAGGGTTCAACTAAAAGTACATAAACATGACAGATGCAGCTGTTATTGGGAAAGCCAACCACTTCCAAGAATCCTGTACAGCCTGCCTTGTTTTTGGTAGCCTAGTCTTGATAGGCCATGGTAATGCATATTATCTTAATTAAATTAGACCAAACTGTTCTGGTCTTACTGTTTACTGTTTGTGATCCGAGCAGACCTAAAAACTGACTGTATTTAATTCAATATGTAATAATTTCCAACCATTTCAGCAACAGAGACGTCAAGCATGAAACTAGACCTGTGCTGTCCAGTCAAAAAAGCTGACTTTTTATTTTAATTTTGATGGGTTTTTTTAATAGTCATTATGCATGAGTCGTTTTGCATGATGTTAAGAGATATGTTTTGGAGGCTCTGAGACATGTCCTACATTATTTAAAATCCTCCGTTTGTAACCAATCTACCCAATCAAATAAGTGTGCCAGTGGTCCAATCGTAAAAGGATTAAGTTCAATGAACCAAGGAAACCTACAACAGTCAGAGTGATATAACAGCCGACTGACACTGTGACCGAATTTTATAGGCAGTCATATCAAGATCAAATAACTGTACCTAGCAAAAATAGACACAACATAGACACAACAAGTTGTTATACAAAACGTTCAAGCTATGAACTCAAAGCCGCAAAATCATAAAAACAATAAACTGACATTTATGATGGTAATGTTCTGCCATCAGCTGCTGTTTTTACGGACAATAATCTCTTGGAGTGTACAGATCAGTGTGTTCCCCTTAGAAATCTTGTTTACAATGATATGTCTGTACCTAATGGGTGACCTAAAACAACATTCACAGTCGTCCTGTACCTAAATAATGTGCCTAAAATCTAAATCCAGATATAGAAGTAAGCACGGAGTACAGGTATGCACACAATAGCCCAAATTATACTGCTTTTTTACACTTACTTTTTTACATTTGGTCTTTAATTCTCTTTGTGCAGAACTCAAACTTCAGCATTGAATGTACAGTAATTGTATACTGTAAACATGCATTCAATACATCATGATAATGAATGTGTTCACCACGGAACCAATTGCTTGAAGACCTAATAGGCTGTTTATTTTCCAACATGAACTTTTTTCATATGTTAATCTGGCCTATGGCATTGAAAATCCTGTGACTATTTATGGGCATTTTGTTCATTTACTCTGAGGAGTAAAGTCCAATTTGTTAACATCAGTCAATTTAACTAAAGTCAATGTAATGACAAGCATTTCTTAATCTTACATGATCTTAATATCTTAGTTAATGACTAAAGAAGGGAGTTCACCTGATTTAGTGTATAGAATCGACCATTAGTGAAAGACTAAGATGAAACTAAGACTAAGATGAAGCTAAGCAAACGGTGCAAAATTTCGTCAATATTTGAAATATTTGCAGAAGATATGGCTTATTAGATAGCCAGGAATAAGACAAAGGTATTTGAGTGAGTGGATTTTTTTTTCCTTCATTTTGTCAATTGGTGAAGTTTGTTCCTCACCACTGTCGCCACTGGCTTGCTTGGTTGAGATTTGTGGAGCTGCACATCGATGGATTTGCTCTTCAGTGTTTGGACTTTCAGCAGTGAAAATTAAACCACACTGAACTAAACTAAACTAAACTCTGAAAAATGGATTGACACAGTTTCAATTTACTAGAACTTCTATTTAATCTACTTTGACCCAACCTACAATGTAAAAGCGATATAGACATAAATGTGAATTGAATTATCTGATCATTCATTCTTGAAGAAGCAAATCCCTTTGTTTTAAGATAGAAACAAAGTTCCAGCTTCCCTTTGTGGAATGAAAATTTAATTCATGAATGCTAGTATGGAAAAATCAACACAATCGCATGGCAATTCCTAACTTTTTAATTCAGTGGCTAATTCGTTTGATTTTGTAAGATCTCATTCGTACAATTTAGTACGGTTTGCTTATCCAATGACGGTTGGGTTTAGGGGCAGGTTTGAGAGCCACGCCTCCTTTTTAAAATCGTACATTTTCACATGACTGAACTTGTACGAATCCTTACGAATTAGGCACTGAATTGACAAAATGTACAATAGTTATGTTTCCTCATGAGATCAGGCTGTAAAATATACATCCTAACAAACAGATGCAGAACATGTTTCCGAACAGAACATGTTTTTTTACTTGTCTTTCAACTTTTTGGTGTGATTATACACAGATGCAGCAACAGAGGCAACCACAGAGTATGTTTTCATCACTTTAGGTTGGCTTGGTGTGTCCTGGGCTTAATGACACAATAAAATCAAGAGTTCTAATCATTTTAAAAATAACAACAAACTACTGAAGACAGAATCAATAATAAATGCTTCGCCGTGTGTCAACCACGCTTTTTTTCAAAAGAAAGTCAGACAAAGACTCTTGACAACTAACATCATTCTTCAACGAATATTGAAGTATTTTGGTCTGTTAGAGGCTTACTTAAAAATTTTAAAACGTGATTCTGCACAAAACAGTCTCATTGGTCACTTTTTATGTCAGCCAGATAGACTCTTGAGCAGTCATCTGCAATTGAAAGTTACAAATGAGGCTAGTCCTACAGCTAAAGTCAGAATTATTAGCGCCCCTTTGAATTTTTTTTATTTTTGAAATATTTCCCAAATGATGTTTAACAGAGCAAATTTTCACAGTATGTCTGATAATATTATTTCTTCTGGGGAAAGTCTTATTTGCTTTATTTCGGCTAGAATGAAAGCAGTTTTTAATTTTTTTAAAACTATTTTGAGGACAAAATTATTAGCTCCTTTAAGCAATTTTTTTTTCTGATTGTCTACAGAACAAACCATCGATATACAGTATCTTGTCTAATACCCTAACCTGCCTAGTTAACCTAATTAACCTAGTTAGGCCTTTAAATGTCACTTTAAGCTTTAAGCAGTGTCCTGAAAAATTTCTAGTAAAATATTATTTACTGTCATCATAGCAAAGATAAAATAAATCAGTTATTAGAAATGAGTTATTAAAACTATTATGTTTATAAATGTGCTGGAAAAATCTTCTCTCCGTTAAACCGAAATTGGGGAAAAATAAACAGGGGGGCTAATAATTGAGGGGGGCTAATAATTCTGACTTCAACTGTATATTTTCAATTTCTGAAAACTGAACATCCCTGGTTATATCCCTGCTTTTGAAAACACAAAACAGTATACATTATTTATAAATAGTTCCCTTTATACATGCTATATGTACATAACTCTATACATGCTATTTGTAAATGCAATAAGTTATCTATATTTGATTTCTCATGCTGACTATTAATTTGTCAAGTTCAAGAGAGTTTAATTAAAATCATGTGATTTAAAAAAAACATCTAAAATCTAGATTTAGTCTGATCATATGACAGAATTATCATGGACTGTAAGATAAATGACTGTGACAGTAATGGTTCTGTTAGATAATGTCTGGACAGCTCACAATGAATGACGCAGAACGCCCTAGATGTGTGATAAACTGATCTTTGCCCCACAGTAAAATTCACTTCCCTATATCTGCTATCTATCATCTTTTGGGTTCCTATAAATATTGCTATCATGATTAAGGCATTTCACTGTGCTGAGATTGAGAAAGAGGAACTAGGCTTTTTTTTTAAATATCCCTGTCTGTTTGTATCACTTGTGTCCTTGAATAAACTAGTTCCAATAAAACCCCTAATTTGTTTTCTATTAATCAATGGAAGTTATGAATAAACCCTGACCACTCATGATGACACAGTATACCCAGGCTATGCAATAGCTAAACTTTGCCCTACAAACCTATAAATGTCTTCTGCAAATATATTTGTCATCAGATTTCAGTGTCAGATCATAAGTGTTAAATTATGGAATTAATGCCAAAGTTCAGGGATTGAACTTTATGTCTACACAGTAGCAGCTTACTTAACTATTTAATTTAATTTAATTATTAACAGACATTTATGGGAATTAAAAAATTAAGAAAACAAGTGAAAATCCTCAGATTCTCTGAATGTATGGTTTATAGGTTGAGTAAAACATTTTTGTTTTATATTGTAAACTACTGATGACATTTCTTCCTAATAAATAATATGTTGTCAATTTATTCTTTTTTTTTCCTCATTTGAATGTTCAAAATTAGGACATGTTTTCAGAAATGTTTCAATTTTAATTTTATAGACACAACAGTACCAATGTTTTAACAATATATAAATATACACTCACCGGCCACTTTATTATGTACACCTTACTAGTACCAGATTGGACCCCCTTTTGCCTTCAGAATTGCCTTAATCCTTTGTGGCATATATTCAACAAGGTACTGGAAAATTCCTCAGAGATTTTGGTTCACAATGACATGATAGCATCATGCAGATGCTGCAGATTTGTCGGCAGCACATTCATGATGCGATCTCCCATTCCACCACATCCCAAAGGTGCTCCATTGGATTGAATTCTGGTGATTGTGGAAGCCATTTGAGTACAGTGAACTCATTGTCGTGTTTAAGAAACCAGTCTCAGATGATTAACGCTTTATGACATGGCACATTAATCTGCTGGAAGTAGCCATCAGAAGATGGATACACTGTGGTCATTAAGGTCCATCCCTTTATGGTCAGCAACAATACTCAGGTAGGCTGTGGCTTTGGCACAATGCTCAATTGGTACTAATGGGCCCAAAGTGTACCAAAAAAATCCCCTACACCATTACACCACCACCAGCAGCCTAAACCAGGATGAAGGCAGGATGGAGCCATGCTTTCATGTTTTTGAATCAAATTCTGACCCTACCATCCGAATGTTGCAGCAGAAATTCAGACTCATCAGACCAGGGAAAATTTTTCCAATCTTCTGTTGTCCATATTTGGTAAGCCTGTGCAAATTGTAGCCCAGTAGCCCGGCACCCGGTGTGATCTTCTACTGCTGTAGCCCATCTGCTGTAGCCTCAAGGTTGGACATGTTGTGCATTCAGAAATGCTCTTCTGCATACCTTAGTTGTAACAAGTGGTTATTTGAGTTACTGTTGCCTTTTTATATCAGCTCAAACCAGTCTGACCATTCTCCTCTGACCAACAAGGCATTTGCGCTTACAGAACTGCCACTCACTGGATATTTTCTCTTTTTCAAACCATTCTCTGTAAACCCTAGAGATGGTTGTGCGTGAAAATCCCTGTGGATCAACAGTTTCTGAAATACTCAGACCAGCCCGACTTGCACCAACAACCATGCCATGTTCAAAGTCACTTAAATCATCTTTCCTCCCCATTCTGATGCTAGCTTTGAACTGCAGCAGATCGTCTTGACCATGTCTACATGCCTAAATGCATTGAGTTGCTGTCATGTGATTGGCTGATTAGAAATTTGCATTAATACGCAGTTGGACAGGTGTACCTTATAGTACACACAGGTGTACCTTAAGTGACCAATGAGTGTATATATTAATTTGTTTTGTTTTTTCCCCAAACTTGGAAGAAATGTTCTCAGACCTTTATAGAGTAAAACAAATATAAAAATTGTACTCAAATTTATACAACAAAAAATAAATACATAAAATCCAGAGAAGTGGTGTCTTATTTTCCCTATGCTGTATACATACAGTACATGCTATATACAATATGTATTCTTATCTTCTGTAATCTCAGAACAAGCCCTTAAGATGACAGCAATTATAAAATCACTAGTCCAAGTGAACCTTAAAAATCAAAAGCCCAATTCAGGAGAACTAATCTGAATCATCTCCGATATGACCAAGCTTTGGTTATACGCCAAGCCCATTAAGAGGCCTTACAGGCACCCACCTGCATGTGTATCATGTTACACCCATATCTGTCCACACCTTTGACTGCAAAACACAGTCCTTCTGTCTAGAGTTACTTTCATTGCCCCTCAGTGAAACGTGAGGAACACCAGATCACGATTCTCAAAATCAAACGCTTGCAAGCAGAGACTGAGGCAATATTACACTCTGATTACATCTAGAGGAAGGTCTGTATTACAGAGGATAAAACTAAGCAATCCCAAGGCATTGATCAGAAATCTGATAAACCACATCTTTGCTTCTGATCTGGAGGAAAGTAAAACCTGGAGAAAGCTAGCTGTTAGCTTTCACATTTATCTTTGTTTTACAACTGAGTCTACTATAATTGATCCCTAATTTGCACACTAAATATTACAACACTAAATAAATGTGACTAAATATTGAGCAATAAATTTACTCTGAAACTATACACACTTAAAATATGTGTTTACACACAAAAACATGAACAATGGCTAGTATAAAATAGAGGTTTGGTTGTTTATCATAATACCTCCAAAATTCCCCATTTGATTGACACAATACTGACGATTGATTAAAGTTCTTTTTCTTAAATTATATTGATTTTATTGTTAAATATAGACTAATTTGTGTACATTACATTACCTGAGTAGACATTTGTTCGAAACTTATTAATGATGAATTAGTCATCATGAAATTTCACATTATTTATCGTACCACATTTATTTTGTTATCATGTGCTTTGTTCAGCAAATTGACGAATTGCTCCTTTAAAACAGTTTTTATGAAAGTTTTAGTGAGATTTATTTTACAAAACGGGACACCTTAATACTCAAAACAATACTTAGCCAAAGCTATTTAAATCTGCTTAATTCATAACTTTATCTGCACAAAAGCACATATGAAAAATTCAACATTACGGAAATGGGTAAAACCTATGAACAAGTGGTGATAATACAGTATGATGAGTATAACATAGTATAATATAGGATAATATAATTGTATAAAATTAATATGAAATTCTTTAAAGGCTGGTAAATTTTGACTAGCAACTTAAGTGTCTATTTTTTTATTTTGTACAAAAAAGCAAAAATATAATAGTTAAGTTAAATCATTCATTCATTCATTTTCTTTTTGGCTTAGTCCCTTTATTAATCTGGGGTCGCCACAGCGGAATGAACCGCCAACTTAGTTAAGTTAAATATTTAAGTATAATAGTTCTAACATATTGTATATGAGCAATATCTCGCGAGTAGTGGTGCAATTTGGCTGTATGTCAGCACTGGTGGAGGCGTGCGTTGGCACAAGGCCACAAGGCCACAAGCCGAGTGCCTTAGTGTCCCACCACTGACGATATACAGCCATATCACACTGCTACTCCTGTGGTATTGAATTTCAAGAACAGTTTGACAACATAATTGTGTATGTAAAAAAGAAAATCGGAAACACAGAGAGTCTCAAAAATCTTTTTGTACAAAAAAACTAGTTTCTTCCGCCATTCATTCCCATCTGCAGCTGACGTCAGAAGAGCAGAAACCGTTGCTACTTCAGCAACGTCACTTTAGAGCAAGTATTTGAATGATTCTCTAGAATAATGTCTAAAGTGGTGACAAACAGGTGATTTTACTCACATTTTAAGATTATAAGGCTAAACAGCATGAAATGCCATCAGTCTACAGACATTTCCCCGTATTTCTGTTGCAATCAGGAGATCACAATAATTAACCCTGAAAAAGCCAAAGCAGGGCAAAAACTACCAGATTACTATGGTACGGCAACAAAGAGAGAGATTTCGAAAGTTACTTACCCGTTTTATGATGTTTTGATCAGCTGTAATTTGTAGTTTTACGCTAACACTTTCTCCTCTAAGGCATTATTATGCTGTCTCTGTCACCATCTTGTGGTGGAACGTCAACCCTGTTTCCTCTGCTCAATGACAGGCTAATGGCCGCCGACATGCTGAATCTCCGAAATTATAAATATTTATAATAGGCACTATTCTTATAAATAAACTGCATAGTTGCAATCTAAACAACTACATTCTCGCCCAAAAAAGTCTCAAAAGTTCATTATGTTGTCCAACAGCTGCTATATTTGTCAAACTGCAGTGAGTGTATTGATCTGCTATCACTCTATGTGGGCAGAGTAATACATGAGGGTGAAGAGGCTGTAAAAGTGCTGTTACTGCAGAATATTGGATGGCTATCAGGCAATCAGAATCAAGAACCAGACAGAACTGCTGTATAAATATATAGAGAGAGAAAGAGGTGATATATATCGTGTATTAGTAAGGCATAATTAACAGATTGCCATGCGTTAAAGGAATTTAAATGCATGACATGGAAAGAACTGATGTAAAGCAGAGGGTGTTTGCCTCTAATAGCTCATAGTAACACATGTTAGTTATCTTTTTGCAAATATTTTGAGCATTATCTTGTGAGCTGGTTAATTGCACACATTGGAGTGCTCAAGATTACACAGAAGAATGAAGATTCCAGCAGTTTTCACTGAGTTACTATGATTACTATTAATGTTTGAGGAATGCCCATTTATGTTGAACTGTGATCTGTGGTTTCTGGAACTATCTGTGCATTAAACAACTTCCAGCCAATAAGAATCAAGAATTTCAAACAACCATGGAATGAATGAATGAATGAATGAATTAATTAATTTAATTTAATTTAATTAAATTTAATTAAATTTAATTAAATTTAATTAAATTTAATTAAATTTAATTAAATTTAATTAAATTTAATTTAATTTAATTTAATTTAATTTAATTTAATTTAATTTAATAATGAAACTAGGCTAACATATAAAATATGACTCTTTAATTCAGTCAGTCTGATACAGTACATCTAAATTTGAGGACCCCGACTGTAAGCAAACGTTTTATCCCAACCTATAATGTTTGTCCAGACCTCAGCAAATCGAAAGAACAAAGCGGCCCAGCATGAAGTTGCACATTTGACAAGGGCCTGGTCACATCCAACAGCTCCAAACCCAAGAACAGGAGACCGGACAATCTTTCCAGGCGAGCCATGCAGCACGTCCTGCCCACGTCGTCCCCTCCGCCACACTCTTTTCACATGGATTAATGCAGCTAAATTACAGTTTGTGGTCAACGCAGTGAAAATAGCAGAAAAACAGCATGTTGTGGTGTCTGGCTAGGCGTTGTGATGTCTAGCCGTTGGGAAGAGCTGTGAACCGCAGAGGCCTGTGAATAATTCAGCCACAGGAAGCAGGCCTGTTCGCATCAGCTCCCAATTCTTTCCTCTACCTCCCGCTCGAGCACATGTTCTCAATCAGCACTCGCCAAACAAAGACAAGAGAAAGAATTAAGATCGAGATGAACTTCTAATGGGCCATTTCTAGCCATGCCAGAGAATCAAAACAAAATGTATTATTGCAGCTGAGGGTGCAGTTGAGGACATTTCGTCTTTGTCTTTGTATTTCTGTATTGTATCGTTCTACATTAGACAGTTGATAAGGTCAGTTTACATGAGCTCCAACTGCAAATATTTGTTTATAACAAAATGATTTTATTTTTTATGACGGTGATGCACTGTGACGTATTTTTTTCCACTATGATTCATATGTGGAACTTTGAACAGTAGCTCAGTCGTCAGACCTCACTCATTTATGTTGTAAAAACTGAAATGATTTATAGAGGTCTGAATCAGAAGAGGGACTTTTTCGCAGTAGCATGGCTGCCGAGGCAGATGAAAAGAAATATTCAGTCATAAAATGTGAGTTCACCAAAAGATGATTTTTCAAAATTCAGTTTTTAATTACATATCTTCATGTCATATTCCAAGCACAAGAAATTTATAATAATAATAATTTAAAAAATAATAATAATAATTGTAAATACGTTTTCAGAAGAGCCTAAGTTAGTTAAACCCCTTCTCGTTTTCAAATGACATCCTGGGATTTTTAACGACCACAAAGAGTCAGGACCTCACTTTAGTGTTTGATCCGAAAGACAGCGCTCACTGAGCAGTATAGAGTCCCCATCAATATACTGGGGCGTTAGGGCGCACACAGATCGCAGTTTGAGCGCCCCCTGCTGGTCTCACTAACACCATTTGCATTTAGTCATTTAGCAGACGCTTTTGTCCAAAGCGACATACAATTGAGAAGATATTAAGTGATTGAACTAGAAGAGGCAATACATACAAGAAGTGCTACTTATTCAAAGTAACTTGCACTTGAAAAAATTATTCAAAGATGATTCCTTGGATTTACTACATTTTTTTACGTTAAGTGGTTGTAAACAATTTATTTGGGCTGAATTTAAACAAACAAATTAAGTTGAACATTATTAAATTTAATTTGTTTGTTTAAATTCAACACAAATAGATTTTTTACAACAGTTTTGCATGCAACACTTTTTTCAGTGTGTTTGTGTTCAGAGAATTTAGTGCTAGAGTAGAAGTTTTGTATTTTTTTTTTTTTTAATTATTCACCAGGCTTCAGGTGTTCTTGGATGAGATGTTTTTTTTTTAGTTGTTTGTTTGTCTAAGGAGCACAACAAAGCACAATTCTCCTGAATGTCCACAATATACTGACACTGAAAAGAAGAAACTCTTGAATACTGTATATTTTTTTGTATTATTCACTCATTCACTTTCTTTTTGGCTTAGTCCCTTTATTCATCAGGGGTCACCACAGCAGAATGAACCACCAACTTATCCAGCATATGTTTTACACAGCGGATGCCCTTCCAGCCACAACCCAGCACTTGGAAACACCCAAACACTCTTGAATTCACACCCACACATACACTACGGCCAATTTAGCTTATTCAATTCACCTATAGCGCATGTCTTTGGACTGTAGGGGAAACCAGAGCACCCAGAGGCAACCCACGCAAACACAGGGAGTACATGCAAACTCCACACAGAAATGCCAACTGACCAAGCCAGGTTTCAAACTAGCGACCTAATTGCAGTGAGGCAACAGCCCTACCTACTGCGCCAATACTATTTTAATTTGAACTATTTTATTAATATTCCAATGAAATCACTGAAAGCATCTGGTCTGTTTTGAGGATGTTTGTGGCACCTTTCTGGACTTTAAACAAGTCTGGAACCCTGCTGTCCATGGAGGATGAGGGAGCTTTTAGATTTCACCTAAAGTATCGTAATTTGTGTTCCAAAGATGAACAAACGTCTCAAGGGTTTGGAATGACATAAGATTGAGTAATAATTAACATAAATAAAACTTTTAGGTGAACTAACTATTTAAGCCTGTGGGCTAATTTGTTGATGAAACAGGATAAATGCACAAGGATCACCTGTTTCTCCATATATGCCTGACAGGCTCAAAAATAGCTTTATTGTCTTGTAAACATCTGTTTTGTACAAGTATCCTGATTAACATAGTTCAAAAGAGGCATTTAAAGTGATCCTATTATGCCCTTTTTACAAGATGTAATATGAGTATCAGGTGTCTCTAGAATGTGTTTGTGAAATTCAAGCTCAAAATACCTCATGGATCATTTGTTATGTCATGCTGTAAATCCCTTTGTGTGGACGGAAGCAAAGCAAGTCTGTTTAAATGCTAATTGTTTGCTGCTTCACTTTCCAGAAAAGGTTGGCATTTTACGACTTTAAAGAGAAGTTCAAAAAACATATGGAAGCATGTTTAAACTCCTGTTATAGTTTTTCTGACTGTATAATTTGCAAAGCTCTTAGACTTACCTTTGATGACACCGAGCCCGAGTGTGGAATCATGGGAGTTGTTATCTTCATTATATCCAATGTGACTCCTGCACAAATCATGTTCATGGATGAGCTAAAGAATTCAAAACTTTTTATCATGGTAAGATGAAACAATGTCAAAGAACATTATAGGGAAACAAGTCCGCTGAAGCAATTTCTGGTACAAGCACAACATGACACAAAAGCAATGGAGCTATTATTATGCCCTAGTCCACCACTTACGGTTCTTATAGTCACGATCAAGGAGAAGCAGCAGCTCTGTTTTATCACACTAATCAATTTTTAGGGTTTAGTTATAATGGTGTTTTGTGCAGTCTAATAAAACACACAGCATGAGCATCTTTGGTGTTTCCCTGTTTTCTTTAAAACCAAACCGATAATTGAGGGTGTATGACATCATTAGCATGACAACAAATGATACCTTCCATGTCAATAGTTAAAATCCCTTAATTGTCTGTTTTTGAACATTCTTCTAAACATTAGGGACAATATACAGTATACAGTCAAGCCCAAAGTTATTCACACCCCAAGGTGTATGAATACACTGTAAAAAATGCTGGGTTCCATACAATTCCTTCATATCATCCCATCTCAAATCGATTAAGTAAACTTCATTTTAAGTTGATTGAACATAAAACAAGTTGTCCCTATAAATCTTAAAAATTGTGTTGTTTCAGCTCATTTTAAATTAGTAGTTTAAACAAGAAGCAAAAATATTTTTTGAGTGTAATTTCGGCTTGACTACATACACACACTCACACACACACACACATATATATACATATACATATACATATGTATACATATCTCCCACAAGTAGCAGTGCGTTATGACTGTATATTGGCGCTGGTGGGAATGCCTTAGTGTCCCACCAGTGATCATATACAGCCATATTGCACTGCTATGTGTATGGTGTTGCGTTTATACAACAGTTTAATGGCATGATCTTATATAAAAAAGTTAAAAAAAACACAGAGAGTCTAATATCCTTTTGTAAAAGGAACTACTTTCTTTCGCCATTCATTCATATTTGCAGCTGACATCAGAACAGCAGAAGCCATTACTAATTCACCAATGTCACTTTGGTGTCTGAATGATTCTCAAGCGTAATATCTAAAGTGATGACGAAATAAGGCTGAACGGCATGAAATGCAGACAGTCTACAGACATTTCCAAGTATTTCTCTGTTGCAATCGGGAGATCATGATAATTAACTCCGAAAAAGCCAAAGCAACGCATAATTAACCCCGAAAAAGCCAAAGCAACGCACTACCAGTTGTGTTTGCGATAAGGAAAAAAGCTAAACACATGCATGCATTTCTTCTTTCTTTCTTTCTTTCTACTGAACTAGTCTGCAGTAATGAAAACAGGAGACTCATTAGAAACAACAGTCAGATGGTCAACCAAACAGTAACTCAGGGTTATACAAAGAGTGGCCGACACAAAATACATACATTCCTGATATGTGAGTCAGATCTCACACTTAATACACTACAATTACTATGGTATAAATACAGCACTACAACATACAAAAGAGAGTTTAATAATGATTTGATCAGCTGTAGTTTTTCCTCCTCTAAGGGCTTATTATGCGGTCTCTGTTGTAGCAATTTTTGGATATGTTAATGAATCTTACATGTTTTCCCCTTAACAGACTGTATTTATCACAAGTTTTTGTATCTCAGTATCTGCCAGTGTGCATAAACTAAATAAGTTTTCTAAATAAGTAAATGACTTTCTCTTCATTCCTTGATGATCTCAACACAACAGCTTTAGGGCTAATTATACAGAACAAACAACTCCCCAAAAAATGTCCTTACAACACCTTACAGTCAAAAACATGTTGTCTAAAATGCTGTGTCAGTATGTATGCTGAGTGCTTGCCACACAAGCACTCAGCATACGCCTGGATGATTAAGACAAAACTGTTGCATGACTTGCAATTGGTTTCGACCCACTCAGACACTGAATTGCAGCAGTAAGTCAGTCAGTGTTGATGAATCAGGGGAAAACAGTAGAGAAGCTGCACCCGTCTGAACCACAGCCTCCCCACACGCTTCAGCAATCATTCAGCGGCCTGACCTTCACCATCACTGCTTCACCCAAACCTTCTACAGCCTCCACGTATTGAAGAAGTGGAGTAATTACTGCTGCTAACTATGATAAATTGACTGCCTAATTAAACAAGACACTTAAACAAACAACCTCTTCATTAATCAGTCTTGTTCACCATTTTTTTTTCACTTTCAAGTGGGCTCTGGCAGCCATTTGTGGTAATTACACTCTTTTCCATGACTGGGATTTGCCACTTAGCGCTCAGGGGTGCAGCAGGCGCGAGTTCAGTCGTCCTGCTTCTCTTCTGGGAGGCAGAGCTCTAGTGGTGCCCTTGAGCTGGGCAGAACATATGGCCAACATTATCCCTACCATTTTAGCATGGCGTTAAGGGGCTAAATTGTGCAAAGAACACATTATTGTCGAGAACAGAGCTCTAAAAGAGGAAAATCAATTGTTTGCATTTCAGACACACTTGCAATTACACTCTTAAAAAAGCAAGACTAAAAGTTGAGGGGTTTGTTGTTGAGCTCTGCATTATTTGAGATATATCAAAGTGTTGTTTTGCTTACTGCAAGACATCTGAATTCATTCAAGTGTCCATTTCTGTGAAACATTGCAAGGAATTTCTTTTACTGCACTGCAAATCTGCCAACGTGTTAAGTAAAAATGTTTTTGCTTCGAAATTAGATTATTTTGCACCATTTTACTCCATTAGCAGATTATTTAGTTTGTTTTAAGGAAAATTTGGACATGCTCCACCAAGAACAAAAATAGATTGCATTTCTTAAGTTCTTATGTCGCAAGTTAACACACTCAATGCATTTTTATTTTAACGCATGCCATAACTTTAAAAATATCCACCTCTACCAAGTGGTTGATACATCGGTTTATGGTAAAAGTACCTAAATTAATACATATACTGTGAAAAATCTGAAAATATGAAGTGTAAGACCAATTTATATTCAAAATAAAACATTTTTGAATACAAAATCATCTTTATTTTATTTACATTTTAAGTATGCCATAAATATTTCAGATTTTCATTTAACATGTTTTCTTATATTTATTTACAATAAAACCAAAATATAAGTGTAGCAGTGCAACAGGATTGTGTTTAATTTTTGTTAGACATTTGTGTAAACCAAGATGTAAAGCATTATTTAAAACAGTCATTCTTTAAAACAGTCAAAATATGGTCAAGCGTTTGGTAGAGCAGGCAGTTAAAGGGTTATTTCTGAAAACAAGACATCTAGAAAATGCTTTTTGATTTAAATATTTTTAGATGTTGGACTGAAAAAAAAGGCAAAAACTCATATTAAGAAAAGTATTTTTTCGTGGTGCGAATGAAAGAGAAGTAATTTTTTATGGGGGGGGGTTATTAATTGAATAGCTTAATAGAGTAAATCCAATAAACATGAAAGAAATCAAATAACCATACATACTCTTGTTTTTATTGTTTTATGTAATCTACAAAACAACTAGACATTTTTTGAATAATTATAAGAATAAAAATAAATAATATCAAAATGACTATGACTTTAAAACATACTGAAAATCTAAAAATAAAATCTCTTTAAGTTAGTTGCATTTCCTTCTGCTTCAATATGAATGGAGTCCTTGAGCCTTACAATTAAATTTTGGAAAACACTGATGTTAATAATAATTTTCTCTTCAGAAACTACAGTTCCATACATCACAAACCAAGCCCGTAGCCAGAAAGGGTTTGGGTGGTTCGATAGATCCACCCCTCACTAATAAAGGTCCAGAATTAGTCCCATACATGAGCTCATTTGTCCTATTTTGAATGCCATCATATATAGTAAAAATAACCCATCGAAAAAGGCTTTAAGACCAAGCGGAATCCTGGTGTGACTTCAGTTAATCAGTTTTGGCCAATGCAAACAATTATTTTTCAGATTAGATTAAAACAGGAATCAAAAAACAGCATATGAATGGTCAGTGTGATAACAATGGGTATTATTTAGGCACAGGTCAAAGGATACATTAAAGGGTCCATAAAAATATTCCAGGTTTCTACAAATATGTGTGTTTTGTTTTTTAAAATTTATGTTAAGTATTCTGAATGCAGTGAGTCATTTATGATATTTTTAAATAATGCAAATGTTGGAGAGAGTTCCTGTTTCCAGTTTAACAGAATACATTTCCTAGATACATAAGAAATCAGACCTACCCTTTTGGTAAAAAAAAAAAAGTCTGATACCTCATATAAATCCACCCAAAAAAAGATATATTAAAGGAGTCTTGTGATATGTCTTTCTCAGGAATATCACAGAAAACTCGTAAAACATATGCTGGATAAGTTGGCGGTTCATTCCGCTGTGGCGACCCCAGATCAATAACGGGACTAAGCCGAAAAGAAAATGAATGAATGAGTATCCCAAAACTCATTTAGTTTTTTACAGTTCCAAAAAATATGCATAATGGTGCCCTTATGTTTCTTACATCTGTTACATAAAGGCGATGCACCAGGATACTGAGGCGAACTGGGGTCAAATATATTCTTTGTATAAATTTGTAATATTTTTCAGTAATTTTGTTACTAGAAAATGAAAAAATTCACATTTGCCTACAATATCCCGCAAATCATCATCAAAATTAGAACCAAGGTTTTTTTCCCATTCGTTTTTTTTTTTTTTTTATGAGATTAAAGAAGAATAAGCTTGCTCTCTTAAGATTAAAGGTCAACTTTTGGAGAAAAAAAAGGAACCACCCCTTTCACCAGGCTGTCTATGAGCCTGCAACCAGTTTATCAACAGCAATGAATCCAGGATAACATTTTTGACTCACGTTTTGTAACGCAACACATATCTAAACAACAGAGATAAAATGCACAATAAAGACAGACAGAATTATACCACTGACCCATTTTTCTCATCAAATCAACCCAGACTAAAAGGGTCAGACTGTACTTATCCCAGGTTCATTAATACCTGGCAGCAGTGATACCAGTCATGGGAGGGTGACGTGGGCAGCAGATGGTGCCGAGGCCACAGTGACACAGACAGGCTCTATCACGATTCCCGTTTGGCTCCAGACACCATTCCAAACACCAGTACAGCATTTGGCCCATATCCGACATACCAGCATTTTACTACCATACACGTCACTGATGCTTGACATTATCAGCAGTGGAGCTGTGAAAATCCTCCCAGTCTACAATGTCAAATGTGAAACGATTAACTAATAAAGATGTAAAATTAATCTCTGGTGTCCACATGATGTGTCTGTGTCTGATCAATTATTACAACTTGTCCAATTCTTCACTACTGGGGTAAAAGCGATAACAGAGTTTCTGTGTGTGTCCCTTTAACCCTTATGTACTGTTGGGGATGTTGTCATCCACTCTGGGCGGATTTTGGGTTTTATTTTGGACATAACGTTTTCTGTGTTTCAGCTAGGGGGATGATTTTGGTGATAAATTTGGACACGTTTTGAAAAAATGCATTGAATTTGAAAAAAAAAAAAACGACATACACTCTGTGCAAATTTACTACCCTGTTTTAATGTTAGGGATAAAAACATCCACTGAATTAAACTGCTGTAAAAATGCATCAGATAAATATTTTTCAATTTTTTTGCATAAATCTGTTGATCAACCTCAGTCCTGATCAAAACTACTAAATTGCTTAGGATTTAAGAATCCTGTAGAAATGACAGGATTTTAACTAATTAATTGCTAAATTACTAAATGATGTCACTGATTTGCTGAAAAAAACCCCACACAAAATGATGTATTTTTAATCAAAAAAGTAATTGTGGACTGGATTTTTTTTACCTTTTATCAAAGTCTTGGACATGTAAAACAACATTGCATTTGATGCATTGTTTTTCATTAATTTAAAAAAAATGTCCTCCCTAATTTACTGTTGGTGGCTGTTTTTGCCCCATTGACTTCCATTATTTTTTGCTTTTTGTTTTTTGTTTTTGCCTAATAAACAAAATTTTACCAACATTCTTCTGTACATTTCCATTAAAAAATTAAATTCAACCACAATGTCCTCAGTGGCTCGGTTGAGAGTCTATGGCAGTGTTTCCCAACCCTGTTCCTGGAGGCACACCAACAGTACATATTTTGGATGTCTCCCTTGTCTGACCCATTAACTTCAGGTGTTGGAGTCTCTTCTGATGTTATGATAAGTTGATTCAGGTGTGTTGGATTAGGGAGAGGTTGAAAATGTGTACTGTTGGTGTGCCTTCAGGAACAGGGTTGGGAAACACTGGTCTATGGAAACGGTTATGTTCACTGGTACATCCAACAGCAGAACATTTGCACAGTCATTAAATGTTTGCTGTTTGTTCAAACTACTTACTTAAAATAAGCTGAAACAACACAAGGTTGAGGTTTTTTGGGACAACATAACTTTTATATTAAATCCACTACCATTTTTAAAAACTAATAAGTTAATTCCTACATCTTGTCCCAACACAAACTAATTGCGTGGAACTCAGCATTTTTTTCACAGTGTACACTGAGAAACAACAACGGGTGACTGCTGCAGCGGTGCCGTGGGTTGAAACGTACAGATTAAAAGGTGGTAATTTAAAGCCATAAATCTTCTGTGAATGGGCTCAGCGTGCATACATATGGATGAGAGCATGACAGCACAGTAGGACGATCAGGCGCTTCATCTTTTAGGATGGGATGTGCCGTGTCTTGTGTCCTCCTGCTGACATCAAAAGGCTGATACGAATCAGATGCAAGTTTGAGTCACAGGGAGTGCTGAGGATTTCGGCTCTTTCATGAGAAATCATTGCGGAATTAAGTGCGGTTTGAGGGGGAAAGCTAAAAATATTGCTCACTTTTCATCCGATATAAGCAAGTATGAAGAAAAACAGCTACAAGCAGTAACATGTGGAATTAAAAAAGATTGAAAATGTGCCTTGTTTAATTTCACGTTACATCTTACATATTAGTTACATATTAGTGGATTTCAGTTTTTTTTTTATCCCAAGGGGTCAAAGATCTTTTTTTTATTTACATTTTACCTTTAGGTCATATATTTCATTCTTATTGTATAAATTTTCATTTTTATGCCAATGATATGCAAGTTTATATCTCTAAGAATGCTCCATCTCACCCCCCTAAACGTCTGCGAGATATTAATATGTGGATGACCAGAATTTTTTTTTAAGTTAAATGCCAGTAAAATTACAGCCCTTCTGGTTGGCTCTAAGTCTGTTCCTTCCAAAGCTCAATCCTTTATCTAGCAATAATTCTTCAGTAAATTTTACAAGTCATGCTAAAAGTCTTGGGGTTATACTAGATGGTTCGTTTAATTCATACATTAGTAATATTTCACAATCTGCCTTTTCTCAGAATTATTAACCCCCATGAATTTTTAGACCCCGCTGTTTATTTTTTTCCCCAATTTCTGTTTAATGGAGAGATTTTTTTTTCAACACACTTCTAAACATAATAGTTTTAATAACTCATATCTAATAACTGATTTATTTTATCTTTGCCATGATGACAGTAAATAATATGTTACTAGATATTTTTTCAAGACACTTCTATACAGCTTAAAGTGACTTTTAAAGGCTTAACTAGGTTAATCAGGTTAACAAGACAGGTTAGGGTAATTAGACAAGTTATTGTATAATGATGGTTTGTTCTGTAGACTATGGAAAAAGAATAAAGCTTAAAGGGGATAATAATATTGACCTTAAAATTATAAAATTAAAAACTGCTTTTATTCTAGCTGAAACAAAACAAATAAGACTTTCTCCAGAAGAAAAAAATATTATCAGACATCAACTGTACGTAACATTGCAAGACTTCGCCCTTCACTATCTCAACAAAGTACTGATTGTTCATGCCCTCGTTACATCAAGGATTGATTATTGCAATTCTCTCCTATCTGGTATCCCTCTTAACCAACTTCACAGATTACAGTTCATTCAGAACTCAGCCGCTAGGGTAGTCACCTGCTCGCTTGCTTCTGAACACATATCCCATTCTCTTTATGTATCGTGTACAATATAAATAACTTCTATTAACTTACAAAGCTCTTCACAGCCTGACACCTGACTACCTCTGATCTTCTTCACTGGTACACTCCTCGGTGCTCACTGAGGTCTTCTGCGGCTAACTGTTAAATTTGAAGATGAAGTCATTTGGTGGCAGGGCTTTTAGCTGCATAGCGCCACAGTTATGGAATTCCCTGATGTTAGATATTTCCAATTTTAAATCCCAGGTAACAACTTTTCTGTTCAGGATGGCTATTAATGATTTTCTGGTTTATTATTATTCTTCTGTCTTGTATTTTATGATGTGCCTGTGACATATTGTCAGGTGTCCTCGAGTGCTTTGAAAGGCGCCTATAAAAAATATATTATTTTTATTATTATTAAAGATATAATGATCAGCTTTTGATGGAGCAACTGATATTTTCTTGCAGAACATTTCTTTTTAATTTGTCATAAAAACAAACCAAATTAAATATCTGTTTTAAGCATTGCATTTATTTAATTTCACAAAAAAAAAATCACCAATTGTTAAATTATCATATAAAAATGTTGAATTTTTTATTAACCTGACAACCTATGTAAAATTAACATCATTAATATTTATACACACATTTGTATTGACCTCCTATATCACAAACATGTTACATTCTGTGCTTATATTGCATTTAAATCACAGTAATGGTATAAAATACTTGTAGGAATTATTAAATAACTCTAAAGTTATCATAATTTAAAAATATATAAAAATGTCATGTCTAAATGCACATTACATTGAGTTTGGGCTTGGATTTAGACCTCAATTTAAATTGAGTTAATTTAAACTGAATCTTCCAAAGCAAATAACACAACCACTAAACTCTCCCATCACCAAAAAAAAAAAAAAAAAAAAAAAGCCAACTTGCAATTATTTTACTATTATCTTCTAAAACTTCACTCACTTGAGCGCTGCATAGGGACCGGTGCGGTAAGGCTGAATTTATATGAGCAACATATAAAGACATTGGATAAATCCTCTGGCTGGCACCGGGAGAGTAGATGGAGTTGTTTTGGGGGCCCAGGCTCTTAGAGGGGGATCCGTGTTCAGGAGGCAAAGGCCCTGTGAGATGCATTGGCACGGGGCTCGATTCAAGTCTGCCAAGAGAGCAGCTTGAACCTAAAAGCCTTCCCAGCCTCCATGACTACTCGCTCCGCTATGAAGCATCAGGCACTGGCAGCAGCCATGACGGACTTGGCAGCTGTTGGGGACACGAATGGCGTGCCTGAAAGACAAGAGGGAGGAAAAAGAGAGAGAAAAGAGACATTCTTTGGCACAGGCCGACAGAATGAATCTCTGTCCTGTCCATGTGTATCAGAAACACAAGGCAATGCTCATTGCAGGCAAGCAGTCATATTTTGAGTGTGTTAGGCAGATAATGAAGTCAAATTGACTGAATCAGTCGTTCTTGAAAATAGATGATAGCGGGTGGCACAAATAGACAAATGTGCATTAGCTGAGTAAAGAATCTTAAATTCATTTTGAATTTACTTTTGAAGTGTCTTCATTGTCTAACATCTGTTGTCGCTGAGCTATAGAAATCCAACAATTAAAACAACAATTACAACAATTCAACAATTACATTCTGGGCTTGTTTAACCCAAATTTGTGTAAGATATGTACAAGCCAGACCATTTTAAAAATATATATTTTAAAATTGATTCCAGCAGTGGGTTTGTACATATTTTAATCACATCTGTGGTATAATATTTTGTCCAATATTGTTTAATAATATCTACATTAAAATGCCTGCTGGAAATACTCCAGATTTTTATATTTGTGACTTCATTTAGATATTAAAAGTTCATTATATTCTAAATATACAGTTGAAGTCAGAATTATTAGCCCCCCTTTGATTTTTTTTCTTTATTAAATATTCCCCAAATGATGTTTAATAAAGCAAGGAAATTTTCACAGTATGTCTGATAATATTTTTTCTTCTGGAGAAAGTCTTAATTGTTTTATTTCAGCTAGAATAAAAGCAGTTTTTAATTTTTTAAACCCATTTTAATGTCAGAATTATTAGCCCCTTTAAGCTATACATTTTTTGATAGTCTATAACAAACCATTGTTATTCAATAACTTGCCTACAGTAATTCCCCTAACCTGCCTAGTTAGCCTAATTACCTTAAGCCTTTAAATGTCACTTTAAGCTTTATTGAAGTGTCTTGAAAAATATCTAGTAAAACTTTATTTACTGTCATCATGGCAAAGATAAAATAAATCAGTTATTAGAAATGAGTTATGAAAACTATTATGTTTAAACAGAAATTGGGGAAAAAATAAACAGGGGGGCTAATAATTCAGAGGGGCTAATAATTCTGACTTCAACTGTATATGGGTGAAAGAAACAAATAGGGTTTTCAAGCAATTAAAGATATTCTTTCAGACATTAAAATGTTTCCTGTTTTATCATTTTTTCAGAGCAATAAAAAACTATCATAGATTTTTATGATGATTTACTGAAGATAGTCAAAACATCATTCATGGTAACAAAAGTCTATATGTTAAAAAAAAAAAAAAAACAACAACTCAAAGTTGACAGGAGCTCTTCTGGTCTTTTCTGAGTGGGAGTCAGTGAAATGCTATGGAGACTCTTGCTTTGATGAACCACTACCAGATGAAGAAGCCTGGTGGACCTTACCCATACACTCTTAAATTGTGTTTTTCCGCACAGCACGCCAACTGAACTCACACCGACCATTAGCCATTGACTCTCATTGACGTTTTGATCCCAGCACCATAGCTTGTCTAAATTCATTACCTAAAAGAAAAGAAATTGGACTAAGATTACGTTTATTTCCAATAAACTGGACTCAACCTTTTGTATCTCTGTTTTATTTTTACTTTTTTTTCCATAATAATAATTAAAAAAGGGTTTTAGTCAAGAACGACTCACTGCAGCGTCCCAATTTTGACCATGAAGTTTGTAATAAATTTAAAAAGCAGTAATGATCACATTTTTAATCTGAATCTTATATATATTTTTACAAATACTGTAAAAATGCAGGGTTCCGCATAATTTATTCATGTTGTCCCTACACAAATTGATTAGGTTAACAAAAAAATGAAGTGGAGAAATCTCAAGGATTGCGTTGTTTCAGTTCATTTTAAATAACAAGTTTGAACAAGCATAATAAAAGGTCAGAATATGCATGTTGCGTTATCTGTTATGCTGAGTGGCGGTGACGCATTAAAAGAATGAATCCCACTCAGTTTCTACAAAATTATTAGTAAGCTCTTTCAAAATTGATAAGGAATGCTTTACTGTGTGTATTTTGTTTAAAAAAAAAACAAAACAAAAAAAAAAAGCTAGGTTCCATTCTATCGATTTGTTTTGGGACAATTAGGGTAATTTATGCGGTTTTACAAGTTTAAGTGAATTGAACATAAAACAATAAAGAAATGAAAAAAACAAATCAAAAATTGTGTTGTTTCAGCTAATTTGAAATAAGTAGTTTAAATAAATAGCAAACAATTTTTTGCTTGTGCAATAATGATGATTCATATTTACCATCACAGAAATCATTAAAAATGTTAAATGTATTAAAACAGAAAACAACTATTTGATATGTAATTATTTTGTTATCATTTTGATTAAATAAATGCAACAGAAAGGACAATCGGCTTGGGTGAAGTGCATACAGTTAAATAATATACAAACATGCAGTACATACAAGTCATAAAATGATGTTACCTCTTATTTAAAAATGCCTTGGGTAAAATAGGAAACTGAAACTAGGAAAGCGAGCAATTTTTACATTTTTTTTTTTTTACATTTCGATAACTTGATAATTTATGTTGATTTCTCATTTAAAACCACACTGCCCAAAAATCCCAATAACAACCTTGGAGGGTGTGCAGTGCCAAAGACTATAGAATTCACAAGACATGTTACTCATATAGTTTTGAATGGGAAAAAGAGTAACAATTAATATGGCAAATGAAGCCCTGCCTTGTAGTACAGGAGCCATTCAGTGATGGCTATAGACTAAGGATTCTCTGGGGGAGGAGCCCAGACCAGACATGACTTTCTGCAGATTTTAAGCATCAATATGGTGAATTAAGTCCCGCCTTCTAGTATAGGAGCCAATCAGTGATCGCTATAAATCCGGGGGAGGGGCTCAGATCAGACTTTCTGCAGATTTTACGCGATTTGAATGTTTAAAAATGAAACTACATAGACAGTTGTTAACTTTATTGTTGATTCCTTATATGAAATGCCTGAATAGAATGCCTGAGCATACTGAGGTGTTTCAAAGATGGCCGCCAAGTGAAATGACTAGCCTTAAAGGGACTTCGATTGTAACTCATACTTTTCTACTCTTACTCCCAGGGCTGTTTATTTCGAAGTTGATATTTAGCCACACCATGTTGGTGTTTTCGTAACATCTAATTTATTACGAGGTGTGTCCAACCCCTAAGCACCAACCTGGAGGACCAGTACATACACACATACACTACAGACAATTTAGCTTACCCAATTTACCTAGCACATGTCTTTGTACTTTTGGGGGGAAACTGAAGCACCTGGAGGAAACCCACGCGAACACAGGGAGAACATGCAAACTCCACACAGTAAGGCCAACTGATCCAGCTGGGCCTCGAACCAGCGACCTTCTTGCTGTGAGGCGACAACGCTACCCACTGCACCACCATACCACCTGACTGTACCTCATATTAATTTAAAGATTGTGTCATTTCATGTGACATTGTAGTTTTTAGGCACCTCCTTGCCTAAAGAGCAGGGTATGTGCACACTTGCAGGTCAGTTCTTTCTATTTGATTAGCACATAAATATAGTCCCTTCATCATGTGACAACAATTCCTCTTTTGCTTTGTTTTTTGTTTAATTTGGATATATTTGGTCCATGTAAGTTTCATATTTCAGTCAAACAGTTCCAGAGTCCCATCTTTTCAGATGTCTCAGTTTGTTTGTGTAGTGGACATCAAGATAAGTTGGCAGCGTTGACACTTGAACTACACAAAAAAGCAATTAAACAAGAGATTTAATCAGACAAAACCACACAAATTTACAAAACAGCAACAGATTTTATACTATTTTCACTATATGCCAGTCTAAACTCAGAAGATGAAACCTCCTCCTTAAAGCAGGCCAGTCAGGGCTGATTTTCGAGTAACTTATTACCATTCTTCCACAAGCGAAATTCCCCGCCGATACTTACAGGTCAGCTATGGCATTATTTCTGCAGCTGGAGCGGCTTGTTCACACAGACTTTGAGACACACGAGAGCCTTTCCACATGTATTCTATCACTCTCTGCCATTTTCCCCCCTCAGTCTTTCTCTTAAAATTTCATCAGCATATATCATCGTTTGGAAACAACCTGTAAAGATCGGCTGCCAGCCCTCATGAAGAAGTCTCCCTCCCTGATATGGCTCATTCTCAACACTGCGAGCGGTTAATGGCTGTTTTCGTTTTCGCCGTCTCTCACTTTACCTCTTAAAACCTTCACATGGTAATGATTTTCAGTGTCTGGTTTGATCTGGTACCTCACCGACACATCTGGAACAGTCTAGTCTAAACTGACTGAGAGTTTTCCTTTTGATTCAGTCCTAGGAGAACCATGCATGAGTGTTGCTCATTTATGTGTCTGCATTGTTTTATTTGAAAGTACAGGACATGAATTCACTGTACAGAGAAGCGCAAAATGTAGCATGTGAAGCCGACTCATTTCTCTCCAGAGAACGCTCAATAGCTGTGATGAAAGGGTTTGACTTTATTTCACTGTGGGAACCAAAAATATTTATACATGACCGCAGGACATCTCAGATTAGTGTCTGAAGAAACACATCATAAGTGTATTTTCAAGTATGGCATCATTTTCCTCATGCTTTCTTGTCAGTGCAAGATGATCTAAAGCTTATGCAGTCTACATCGTCTGTTTTTAATATTTCCTGATCACAAGTGGACAGCCTTAAGTCGTTGTAAATAGGGTCTAAAATGTTTTGAGCTTTGGCACTTTTGACCTCTTTAAGATGCCCTTAAAATCATATTACATTGGATTAGATCAGACTCATAAATGTGTTAGAAAAAAAACACTATTGTCTGCCTATTGAATTAATACGTGATCACTTTTAAATGATTTGCTTACTTTCCTACTTGCTAACAAACCAGTATCTGATTCTGATATACCATGGTGGGTTAGTTCAGTCAGGAGTTCTTATGGGTCGATCCTAAAAAATTGAAGACTGTGGCATTATAACACCATACTGCACCTCTATCTTAATACTATCCATTTTTAACAGTATTTTTGTTTTAGTTGTTTCAAAGAATTGTAGAAAGTTAGTCGGATAGTCTACTTTTTCCAGAAGATTAAAATCTGTGAACATTAATTGGCCATAGAGCAAAATTACACCTACACTGTAAAACTTAAAATGTTAAGGCACCTCAAACCATTTGAGGAAACAAATTGCAACAAACTATTTAAGTTCAAAAACTAATCGTAATGAGTACTGTGAACTTAATCCATTAGAGTAAACGAAGCAATTTGAGCACAGTAAAACCCAATAAATGAAGAGAACTCAAACCAACTGAGTACTGTAAAACCCAATAAATTAAGGCAACTCAAACCATTTGAGCAATCTGATTGCTACAAACCATTTGAGTAAAAACAAAAACCCCAGAATCTATACGAGTACTGTGAGCTTACTCCATTTAAATTGAAGTAATAAAGTATTAAATAAACTCATTACCTTCAACACGGAGTTCAAATCTCTTTTCAAATGAGTTGAATTAACTTTCAGTAAATTTTGAATTAACTACACTCATTTCATTTAATAAAGTTGACCGTAGGGTTTTACAGTGTATACTTAATTATTTAAAAGGTATCTGCTTTTTATAAACAGTTGGTGGACAAATCAAAAGTCATTTAATGACAGACTTCAAGCTTGGCAGTCTGACCTGCAGGCTGATATAACTGAGGACGAGTGGCAAGAAGCTTCTCTAAAAGCCCAAACTTAGACGACAAGCATTGCTTCAATATAAATGGCTGAGTAGACAGTATATAACTCCAGTTAAGTTGCATCGTGTTAACCCAAATATCCCTGATACATGCTATAAATGTATACAAGAGAAGTGAACTTTATTTCCTTATATATATATATATATATATATATATATATATATATATATATATATATATATATATATATATATATATATATATATATATGAGTGTTCTAAAGTCAATTGTTTTTGGGTTACAATACTGAATATTGAAAGACAAACATTGGTAAAGTAATTCCTCTTGATCCCAGCTTGTGTATATTGCATATTTGTCCATTGGACTTTAATGTGACCTAATAATTACCCCCACTAAAATACATTTAGGACAAATTTATGTTATTTATTTAAAATAATAATTGGACCAGAGGAGAAATGGTTGTGCCCAACTGAGCCTGGTTTCCCACAAGGTTTTTTTCCCTTCACTTTCGTCAAATGGTGAAGTTTGTTCCTTGCCACTGGCTTGCTTGGTTTGGGACTTGTGGAGCTGCGCATCGATTGATTTGATCTTCAAAGTTTGAACATTTCAGCAGTGAAAATTAAACCACACTGAACTACAACTATGAAACTGCATCAGTCCAGTTTTCAATTGACTAGAACCTCTATTTTAAGCTGCCTTGACAACCTACACTGTAAAAGCGATATAGAAATAAAGATGAACTGAATTGAAAAAAAATGCTATACTGTATCTTTTCTTTACAATAAGATTGCTATTTTGGGTTGTATTACAAGTAATTGGAAAGCATTAACGCCTGGATCACTGTTTTTAGTGATTGGACCACATGCGGTCATTACTTTTCGCTCAGAGCAACCCACAAGTACTGCTAAATAGGTCTTCTTGAAATAATCAAAAGCACTCAAGCTCAAAATATTTTAGACCTACATTAGCTTCCTTTGCTGGTGATTAGACTGATGAAAACTAATCTTAATTCTGAGTAAGTTACCTAAGGTGAAAAAAAGTAATAAATCTGATCAGATTACATGCTTAAAATGGAAATACTGTAGCACCCAAGAAGCTTTTCATGGTCTTATGAGAATAACCAGGTTCTACAGCGTATGTGTAAAAGTAAACCACACATGGAGTCTAAAACATTCTCAGACACAGAGGAAGAAGCTGTGAGACTCACAACGCTCTCTTTGTGCAAACATTTACATGTTTAAGGTCTTGTTAGACAGTACAAATGGGTAACAGTTAGTTCAATGGCCATTTCAGACAAGAAACCTTTAAACAGTTTTGTTTCGTCTTTCTAGACTAAACTAACAAAGAGCAGTCAGTGTCAAATATGCAAATACTGATGCTTCTCAGGGCAGAAATGTCACCATTATATACCCGCTACTTATTCATCATTCTTTAAAAACATAGGCTAGTTTCTTCATTGAGTAAAGCTAACAGAAAGAGCAGCGTGTGTGTTTTGTTTCCTCTCTCTTTCTCTTAAAAGTAGTTATGTAACCCGAGATCCTGTATTCAGAGAATCAGGAGTTAAACAGGAACGACTCATTCACCTTAAACTGTGTTTCCTGTGGTTTGAGACCAAATCCCAACGTAGCCCAAAATTAAATGAAAATGACCAGTTAAAGACGTCCTTTAAAGAGGTTAAAGGTTAGCTCACCCCAAAGTGAAAATTCCACCATTTACTATTAAGCCATTAAGACTTTTATTCATTGCATTTTCTTTGAAAGTGTTTTGTCCAAAATGCTCACAATTCAAAACATTGACAAAGAAATCAAGAATAAATCGGTGTAAAACAAGTCTTCTGATTTTTATGATGCACTAGGATTTTTTACTCAAACATTACACTGTAAACCCTAATGTTGCTTTTACTTAATTGTTTAAGTAAAGTTGACTGAACAAAACTGAAAATTTTGCATTTTGGTCCTATCACTTAAAAATATGAGTTAATTCAACTTATGTACCATAAAAATGCAAAAACCTAAGTGTAGTGAGCTCAAAATCATAATTAATCCTTTGAAAAAAAATAGATAATTTTCACAAATGTAGTCTTGACTGTAAAATTCTAATATGTGCAACCTTTTAAGTGCAAGGCGTTTTTTTAAATCAGAAAACAAATGGCTTCAGGAATAATTATTCATCATAATGTGAATAAATGGCTACTTATTTTTTATTTATTTAAACATTTTTTCATAGTATATTACACACACACTGAAAACCCTAATAAGTTGATTGAACTAAATTAATTGAGAAAACTCGTTTCCTCAGTTTAATTGAGTAATGGAGTCTCCCAAAACTTGCATATTTAAGTTTGTTGAACTGAACAATTTAAGTATAGTCTACAAATCCGGCAAGTTCAACAAACTTAAATATGCAAGTTTTGGGAGACTCCATTACTCAATTAAATTGAGGCAACGAGTTTACTCAATTAATTTAGTTCAGTCAACTCATTAGGGTTTTCAGTGTAGCTGGGATACATCTTAACGCAAGGCTAATTATGGAGAAAAAAAAAAAAAAGACCTAGCCTGTTTCTCAATATGCGTTCTTCAGCGATCTTGCGTCCTCTTGTTCTCGTGTAACATCATCAACTGCCAAAGTTCAGTTCCAAAACTCAAGACCGCAAGAACGGAGGACGTGTGAAAGTTCCCGAATGTGTTCTTAGTATCGAGGATGCGTGGATGCAGACTTGAGCACCGAACTCGCTCTAGAAATCCCAGAAGTCATTGCGGCTAAAAAAAAAGGAGGTGGGAAGCACAGCATTTTATATTGATTTATTATTAAAGTTCAGAGAAATAACTTAGTTATCACAGGAGTTTCCCTAAATGAGACGGTGAAAGTAAACATGACCATGAAAACCTTAATGAAGGTATAAACTGATTAAGGGTGTTTATTTGCTGAAATTCATTTTAAAATATGTTTTTTATTGTGCAAAGTATGTTTGTAAAGTTTTTGTGCATGTTATACATACGGCTGAAGTCAGAATTATTTGCACCCCCCCCCCATCTTTGATTTTTATTTCTTTTTTTAAACATTTCCCAAATTATGTGTCCCAAATTAACAGAGCAAGGAAATTTTCACATTATGTCTGATAAAATATTTTCTTCTGGAGAAAGTCTTATTTGCTTTATTTCGGCTAGAATAAAAGCAGTTTTGAATTTTTTATGAACCATTTTAATGTCAAAAATATTACCTCCTTTAAGCAATTTTTTTTCAATTGTCTTCAGAACAAGCCACAGTTATACAATAATTTGCCTAATTACTCTAACCTGTCTAGTTAACATAATTAACCTAGTAAACCTAGGGGGCTAATAATTCAGGTGGGCTAATAATTCTGACTTCAACTGTTTATTGAAAAGGGCAAAAAAAGCAATAAATCATTGTATGAATGCTGTAATGTTTAAATAATTTTCTATTAAAAAAAATTTGTGAAGGTCACATGACCATCAGGGTGAACGCAGCATCTCATTTCTCACAGGACGCGTTCTGTGTTCTTGTAGTCGTTCGAGTTCGTTCTTCCAAGGTGACCTGGCAAGAGTAGTCTTCACAAAAATGCTAAATTGTTTTCGGTGTTCTTGGAATTAGGAAACAGCCCTTTATACCTAATACAAATTGGGTGCATTTCCATACTTGTTAGAGCAGCTGACTGTAGCATTGGTAACCTACTAACCAACAGTAAACAAGGCAAGCATAATGGAGACAGTTGATTAGTCACAAGAGTGTGTTTGCTACATCAGTGGCTGCATACAAATTCTTTAAATTGCTGTCTTTGGAAGCAGCATTCCAAGGTTTAGAAGCCAACAAGGCATGCTTTTCCAATCCAATTTCGAAGGCAGTTTAGATGTGTGCTTTGATATCCAACAAACCTGTGCGTTCCATTTCTGACAGTGGAGTTTAAATAAAGAAAAGTAAGCTGGCATCACGAAGCACTGCATGTGTCTGAATTTTACGTAAATGTTAGTTTTTTTACAAACATTTGACTTTTGATGGATTTCTAGTGAGAAGTTACTCAAATTATACCCTCGGCTATTGCCAAAGCTCTCTATTTTGTTGTGATTTAACAGTTATGCTGTCTGAAAAGTCAGAAAAGCTGCCTCCAAAATAAAGTTGCAACAAGCAAGCAGTCTAATATGTTTATATATCCCATTAACCCTTTTTTTTTCCACAAGAGTAAAACATAAATGGATCCTCAAACTGATTGGTGTGTAAGAACAGAACTTGATATGTATTCATTAGATTTTGGGCAATTAAACTGCCTGATTCACGTAGAGCTCTTTGGGTAAATAGACTTCAAATGAGGGACAGAATTTGATTAAAAATACTTTTGTTGTCTGAGAGCAAGCAAATATCTTACGGTTTGGAGAGACAAAAGTGAGTAAATGTCAATTATCATTTTGGGGTGAGCCAACAGTTGAATAACTGCATTTGAATGCACGTCTATTTGCTTCGTCACAATTACACTTTCACATCAAACAATGAGGTCCATTTACAAAAGGCCGTTGTATTTACAGTATTTGGCAGCATATAATGAATACATCCCACATAGGACATACCCAACTCAACCATCTAGCTGGAATGAGCCATTTGCTCCGCTCCGTGTCCCACTCGTTGCCTTCCCAATGGAAAGATGGAGCTTTTAAAAATGACATTCAACCTACATTGCTGACAACACTACTGCTCTAAGAGCTTTCCAACAGCTTTCTGAAGTCTATTTATGCTTTTTTTTTTTTAAATCATGTAAAATAGCAATTACATTAAGCCATGTGATGACAAAAACATTTGTAATTACAAAAATCTGATGTTAGTACACTAGCTGACAAAAGTCTTGTCACCTATCCAAGTTCTATGAACAACAAAACTTGACTTCTAGTTTTAGTATCAGAATTGACATATAAAAAGGCAAAGGCCTCTAGAGTACATTTTTTTACCAAAATGAAATGATCATGCCTTGATTTTTTTTATTTTTTTTATTATTATTTCATTAGGTCAGTAAGGTCTGACTTTGCTTAGACAAAAGTCCTGTGACTTAACAGAAATAAAATGTACAGTATAGAATATAAAGTGCAGTGTATTAAAAAAAAAAAAAAATATATATATATATATATATATATATATATATATATATATATATATATATATATATATATATATATATATATATATATTATATCGTGTATGACTCCCATGAAAGTCATCTGGAATGGTAAAGAACGCATTCTTGCAGGCCTCCGAGAGTTCATCTAGATTCTTTGGATTCCTCTTCAATGCCTCCATCTTACCGCAGACATGCTCAATAATGTTCATACCTTGTGACTGGGCTGGCTAATCCTGCAGTACCTTGACTGTTTTTGTTTACAGGAACTTTGATGTGGAGGCTGAAGTATGAGCAGCAGCGCTATCCTGCTGAAAAATTTGCCCTCTCCTGTGGTTTGTAATGTAATGAGCAGCACAAGTGTCTTGATACCTCAGGCTGTTGATGTTGCCATCTACTTTGCAGATCTCTTGCTAAACTAAACGTAAAGCCAAACCATGAGTTATTCCTTCTCCAAACTTGATTGATTTCTTTGGGAATCTTGGGTCTATACGAGTTCCAATACGTCTTCTGCAGTATTTGTGATGATTAGGATGCAGTTAGCAGATCGGAGAAAAATAAATAAATATATTTTACCAAATGATCAACTAGAAGTCAAGTTATTATAATTTGCTTTTACAATTTGGATCGACGGCAAGACTTTTGTCAGGTAGTGTAGGTTTATGCATATATCAGCCATATATTTAAATAAATACAAATTTAAAAAGGCAAGTTATGAGATGCTTTGGTCATTAATAGCGTCAGAAGTAACTATAGATTTAGCATGTGCATATAAACTGATCATCCTTTGACTATCTTGTGGCATCGTGGCCAAGGCAAACTAAAAATAAATGCAAATTATGTCATAAAATCTCATGATCATGATTTTTTAAATAAACAAGGTGACCCAAACACAAAATGAATGTTTCCATTGCAATTTTCAGAAATATTCAGTGAACTAGGCATTTACATAAAGCATTTAGCAGCTGAAGGGTAATGGAATATTCCCGAAAATTGCCTCCTTTAGAGTTAATATACAACTGTGTGAATTTACTTTGGGCTTTTCTGATCATTCAGTTTAGTATTGCAAAGTGGCAACAACTCTTCCCTCAAAGAATTCAAGAAAGTTGTCAGTGTGTAAATGCGAACTAATCACCTCATGATGCATCCAGTCAACTGAAACCTCTTAAAATGGCAGGCCCAAAAAGTAGCCAGGCCTGACAAAGCTAAAAATTGATATGCAACAGGTACTCTACAAGCACATGCTGATACAGCAAACGCAGAATCACAAGTTTCTTAAAACATGACTTCAATTCATCACAGCAAAGTCCACTGAACCTCCTGAACTTGCAACAGTTCCTCTACAGATAACAAAATTTCTACAGTCGTGAGCCAACTTGGACTCACTTTGCTCATAAAAAGCATACACAGAAACTCCCAGCCTTCACCATTTTGAAAATATTACAGGCAGGAATTTGCCGTTCCAGACACCCAAACAGCACAGTGTTCCAGCCAAGCTGCATACTTGAGATGAGTGACCTCATGCTGAAGATCCAGTGCTCTGTGTATGCAAACACATGGCCGTGACAACCGGCCAGTCAGGATGACAGCCATATAAAAAAAATAAAATAAAATCCTCCATTACACACAGCAGCTCATTTGCTTTGGGCTCGACCTTAGCTGAAGATCTCCAACCTAAAACTGTCAGGAGGAGATGTTTGCCCGAAACAAATTTTTTCTTGTTCTGGTCTCGCTACAGAGTTGTTATGTCTACAGATAAAGTTTCCAGTATTTATGCTGGAGAATGAATAAAACACACATTGACATCAACAAAAGTTATTGAAGCGCTGTTCTTTCAAGCAGAGGAACAAAGGCACCACTTGTTTGTACGGTGACTGTGTATCAACAAAATTTAATTTCAATTTAGCCTCTGGTGTTTGAATGTTTCTGTTTCCTCCCTGATAATGCACGTGTCCTAATTGATTTTTTGCATAAAATCTATTTGAACAGTTTGTACCATGTTGAGGCTAAAAACATCAGATCAGCAACTTCTCAATGAGTATGAAAAAGTTTTGAATACCATTTTTTTTTATCCTTTAAATGGGGTATTTAAAAAAAAAACAAAAAAAAAAAACGTGTTTTTGCGCTATATAAATTATTCTACTGTTTGATTTGTGTACAGTAACATAACTAATGTCTTTTGTCTCCGGATAAGATTATCCACATACATATGGTACACTGTACTTGCATACGGCGATATATACTTTATACCAGATCTCATACTTGACTGTTCACATTTTAAAAACTATATTTCTCCATTGACATTTTTTTTACATTTATTAATTTAGCAGACACGTTTATCCAAAGCTTTAAGAGTTCACACTTAGCTGATGATTGATTATAAAAGCGTGTTTGGACTGCTGTCCTGGGAGAGAGCCCCGAGCTCATAAGATCCGAGCCCAGGGCTCCCTCCCGTTTGCAGGGCGAGAGGGGAGTTTGAGCTCAAGTAGGTCTCAAGAATTTCCCTGCTATTAAATGACATACTTGGGAGTGCTACAGAGAGAGATATACATACATTTAAAAAAAAAAAAATAAATAATAATAATAATAATAATAATAATAATAAAATAAATAAAATAAAATAAAAAAGGATTAAAATATCCCTTAAATTTAAAAGTATCTAACGTGCCTCTAAGCATAAAGGATTTGTAATGATTCAATCCATTACCAAACACTTTGTATTTTTTAGAATTAATCTCTTCCAGGTCAGTATGAGGGTTTAAACTTAGGTATCGTCTTAATGTAATGAAATAGGGAAATATGAAAATCAATTTTATTATTTACTCATTTTAACAGCACCACATTTTAAAACTAGAAGCACTGGATTCTGTCATTTGTCTATGTCTTCCAAAAAAAAAAAATAAAAAATAAAAAGTGCCCTAAAATACTGATGACTCTGCACTGCAGACATTGCTGTCTAATTAAATCCTACCAGAATGAGAACATCCCCACCCCAATATAAAATTTGCAACAGGCAACACATTCAGAAAATGTACTTTAATGTATTTTAAACAATACAGTTAAACTCAGAATTATTAGCCCCCCTGAATTATTAGCATGCTTCGTTTTTTCCCCAATTTGTTTAATGGAGTGAAGATTCTCAACACATTTCTAAACATAAGTTAACTCATTTCCAATAAGTGATTTATTTTATCTCTGCCGTGACAGTAAATAATATTTTACTAGATATTTTTCAAGAAACTTCTGTACAGCTTAAAGTGACATTTAAAAGGCTTAACTAGGTTAATTAGGTTAACTAGGCAGGTTAGGTTAATTAGGAAAGCTATTGTATAACAACGGTTTGTTTTGTAGACTATCGAAAAATAAATAGCTTAGAGGCTAATAATTTTTTTACCTTAAAATAGGTTTAATAAAAAATTAGAAACAGCTTTTATTCCAGCCAAAATAAAACAAAGACTTTTTCCCAGAAGAAAAAAAATATATTATCAGACATAGACATGCTGTGAAATCTTGCTCCGTTTAAAAAAAAAAAAAAAAAGGGGGGGGGGGGGGGGGGGGGGGGCTAGTAATTCTGACCAGCTGTGCAGGTATTCTGTTTTAAAAAATGTTATACAAGCAAATAAAAACAAAACCAAAAAAAATATTAATTATAATAAACTTTATTAGATAGTTACCAATATTATCTACATCACTTAATACAAAGAGAATGATGGTCTCCAGGCAGAAAGGGTTTAAAAACGGGCAACCAAACTATCCCCCTCATGCTTAGCAAAATGGCTGCCAAACATGAACTACATTAACACATCTAAAAAGACTAGAATAGGGAGGGGAAAAAATAAAATAAAAACACAACAGAAAAACAAATAGCAATTTGAAATCTTACCTTCTCAGCATCAAGACTTAAGAAACAGAGCATCAACATTTGCCCGCGTTTTATGCATTAACTCATAGACAAGGCACCACACAGCAGTGTCACTACTCCATTCCTGCTTCTCAAATCACCAACAGGATAAAACGGTCCTCAAAAGATAAAAACTAATTGCGAATGTGGGTGTTCACAGGATTTAGGGGCCATTACACAAAGCAAGCTGTACAACCTCTTAATTGATCAATGTATGCTACATGGGTTCACAGTGATGACATCTTTCATTCATTATAAAAAGGATTCAAATCATGGCTCTCTCCTAATGTATCAGTATCATGAGCCAGGCACTTTCTGATATTGCAGTGTGAATAGAAGAGAGGGACCCGTTGAGTGGTTTTAAAAAGCTAGCATAACACACTAGCTGTGGCCGTTTCCATGAAGGTTAGCCTCTCAACTCCCCCCTCTCACAGACGTCAACGACTGTTTTTCCAGGCCAGACGGTCAGACTTACAGCTAAAACCAGGCTATTTTTAACCTCCCAAGAGTGTGCAGGGGAGACGTCGCTTTCCATTGAATATGTCGTCCACTAGCTAAAATGCTAACCGCTGCTACTGATCTGAAGTTGACTCAGCTACTATAGTATACTGACTGCAATGGGATAATTTTTAAAAGCGCTTAATAAAAAAATGAATTTCAACTTAAACTTGTTGGTGTTAAGTTTAAAGGTCTTGAGATGGAATTTGTTTTGCATTGCCCACAGAGTTGCCTTGTGGACCCACAAGTTAATGACATGATACAAGAAAGCTTAAGGTATGCCAATATCTCATTAAAAAGGGGGATGGAGTGATAAAAAAAAAATAATAATAAAATAAATAAATCATAAGGAAAAAGGTCTTTAACAGCTGAAGATTTACTAAGCCATGATTAGAGAGGAGAAGGGTTCTTGTTTTCGTATCTGCCACAGGATTTTGGCCTAAGCCTCCAGTTGGATTTCCAGTATGAGTTAAGCAAGAGACGAATCCATGCTTGATCCTGAAAGCATCAAGCATGAGGTGTCCTTGGTTGGATTTGTAAAAACAGTTTTGTTGGTATAGAGAACTACGATGAAACAGGCTTGCCAGAAAGATTATTAATCCCAGAGAGAAACCGAGGCGGTCGCTATGCCTTGAATGCTTGTAAAGGCACTACTATCATCATTGGTAGAGTAGATAGTTCTTCAGGGAGGCTGGTAAGGGAAGTCCATGGATTTCACTCAGTCGTTCTCTTCCCAATGCTACTCGCACAGAGCGCCTACAGAGGTCCATTAACGGCAGAGGTTCAGCTACAGGGAGACAAAAACAAGACAGAAATTTATTAAAAATAATAGCTCGCAAAATGACAAATTTGTAGAGCTGGGCACAGGCTTTTTTTTTTTTTTCTGTCAGCACGTTTTAGCTAGGCATGGGCCACTAAGATTCTAACAGCATGAAAAGATGGGATAAAAATAAAAAAAAAATCACAGTATTGGGATTACTGCTCTAAAATATGTTCCTTTATAAATATCTGGGTAAAAAAAATAATAATAAAATAAAACTTTACCCGTAGAACACATGTTATTTTGGGACATTAAAAATGTCAGGCTAAACAATAAAATCATAGACTTCTGCGGTCTTTAGTTTCTAAAACACAGATTTCTTTACAATTTAAAATGGCATTTTTGAATAGCTTTTCTGCTGGAGATACAGTATAGCATAAAGTTTTAGCGGTTTTAAAACCTTGACTTTTCCAAACTGCAGTAAACCTTAAACTGTTATCGTCCCATGCCTGTTTTAGCGATCACATTCTGATATCCTTGTTTAAACGAAACAGACATGGTGCACGCAATCGCACAAGTGTTAAGAGTGATTCAAGTCCATTGTGGTTGGGCATATGATCAATACACATTTGCACGTGGTAATAAGATGACACTACGTATTTTGGGTATTTCAACCTTTACTTTACTGTAGCAGTAGAGTAAACAACGGTGACTCAAAGACCAACTTAATGGTCTTTCTTATTTGACAAGGCATACTGCTATGACTGGGCAATTAATAGAAATGAAAATGTCACAGAAAAGCTGCAAGCTTTCATGACAGTAGGCATTCATGGATTTCTAAGTTGCAGTATGTCCACTAGGGCTGTGCAATATTAAAGAAAAATGTTATAGCATTATCTTGCCATTGCATATTTTATAAAAGGTAATATGTAAATACATTTTTTGTTTAACAAATGAAGGTTTCGTTTTAGGGAAAAGAAAAAAAATAAATAAATAAAAAGTATCACTAAAACTTCTGAAAGCGAACAGCCATGTTGTACAGTTGCAGAAAAATTAGACAAAAAAAAATAAAAATTAAGAATCTAATACAGATATTAGACAAGTATAGCAACAGTTATTTGTACTTTTGTACAAAATATCTCAAAAATAAATAAAAATAATAAACAACAACAACAACATTGCTATGGGTATTTCAAATACAAATTTGCAACGATTCGATAATGTCAATATATTGAGCAGTCCTAAATGCAAGACTATATCTGCGTCCCAAGTGGCACACTAAACACTATGCACTTACGCACTCAACAGCAAAGTACATGTATGTGGCGTCATCCCAACTGGAACACTTTTTCCTTGAAGCAGAAGTTTCCCTAATGACTTTTGACGGTAGCCAAATAAGTGAATTAAATGACCAAAGTACCAAATAATACCTGCCATGAGTATAACCGCATTCACAATCAGGAGGCGCTATAAAACACTTTCATAGGAGAATTTTGCGTTCACAATCCAAAATAAATAATCCAACTTGAGTGCCCGAAAGCTCCGCCCTTTCTGCTACATGAGTAAAGCTATGACTGTTGAGTGCATGAAGTGTCCATTCCACACTTCTGTTTACAGATTGAATAAGTGCATCATTCCAGGTATTTGAAGTGCACTCATTTTTAGTTCAGCGTGAACACTACTTGCATCATTTATTCTACAAAATGGCATAGAAAAGTGCTTCAATATGAGATTTGGGACGCACCTATTGTTAAGAGAACTGAACAGACGTTAGAGACTGATGTCCACAAATGCACAAGGCAAAAAGATGAAAATATTTTTACACATTTTTATGAACTACAACTTACTGCATGCGAACAAGATATCAGCTGACAATGATTGAATAAAGATTGATCCATCGGAGTAGAATCTGTGGCCAAAATAAAAACCATCACACAGTGTGCACCTGGCCTAAGTATCACAAGTTTCCCCACAGGTCCTCTTTAGCCCAGCCATTTAACAGACTCAACTACTTTGGATTTCGGAATGGTTTCCACACAGCACCACCTGCTCGGATGTTGAGATTACTTCATAAATGCACACTTCTGCAAACGAGACACTGGGGAAACCAAACAGAGTGATGTAAGGGATAAATAACTGTGCAATTATACCTCTGCTGACTGAGAGCATGACAAGGAATACATTAAAGCGCTGACACAAGGCAGACACAATAGGAAGGCAAGACCTTGGAGTCAAAGGCTGAATAATTCTCTGGCTACCTTTCTCTTACACGTAGACGGGATGAGTTTTCCAAAAAAAAAAAAAAGGAACACCTGCATCCCGGATTGATGCACTGAGCCTGCTGCTTCAACACTTCTCAAAGTCAGACCTTCATTATATACAGCTACACATGGCTCACTCAGGAAACAGTGATTCAATCATCTGATGACATGCAAAGAATCAAGGTGATAAAGCATGTATTCCTATAGACAGGACCTCATTAGCGGCTCAGAGACTGTTTCCACAGAGTAAGGTGGGTTACAGCTGTCACAGAAAAGCCCAGACATGAGTAAAGTCTGGCCCTCACCTGCATCCTTTCATTATACGACCACAGAGTGATATCACAAGAATGCCCTTCAAAACGGACGCATTACAGCATGTTGAGTTGAGGAAATGAGTCAGATTTGCAGACACGCACATAAATGGCAGAAACTTAACGTAACCTCGAGATTGAACAATTTGAGGTTAAACATTTCATGCTAGCTAGTTCCCATTTGTATGATTGGCCAATTTTTTAAATCCTTGACATTTTCCACTCTCAGAGAAGAGGAAAAAAAAAAACTGAACGAAAAACTTGTGCAGTAGCAGTCTACCCATGTGTAGTTTTAAATGTCAGTGCTAGATAATGCAGCAACAAATCAATTGAAGTTCATTAAACTCAATGATTCCATCCCGAATAAAAAGAAACGGTTACTATGCAAGTAAATGAGACAGACAATATATTCCTCAGTCTAATCAGTTTGTGCAAGAAGCCAAACATTTACAATTTTATTATTACCTTTAACCCACAGCTTCAGAATACAGCAAATGCAAAATTATGGGGTGTGTGGGTAAAAAACTCATGAGCAGCTACAGTTCCATTGTGCTATACCTGGAAGCTGCTACCAATACAAAAAAAAAGTCATCTTGTGTGCGAGTTTGCACTCATCATGAACACTCCAGACCATTTGCCAAGGCTGTAAATTGTATATATAAAAAAAAATAAATAAATAAAATTAAAAAAAAAACATCGTAAATAACGCTTAGTTTCTTCCATACACCAATTATGTATGTCCTCAACGAGTCAATTTTCAGCCAAGTTTTAATAAAAAAAAAAAAAAAAAAAAAAAAAAAAAAAAAACTTTAATTTAAAATGCATCCAATTCAGGAAACAATTGATTTGATTCCAATGCTAATGGGGACACACTGTACCTGCGTTGTCTACCCATCCGAAAATATTCATCCAACACATTTAAATGGATAACATGAAAGCAGCACAGTGAAGGGACCCCAAACAATTAGGGCTGGATCGATATACAATGCCATCGTCGATGGCTGATAGACATCACGATGCTGAGCCGGCATAGCGATCCCCCATCCCAAACCTGCTCGCTTGGGCTCAGTTTACATTAATACGTCCTAGTTTTAAAATGCCACTTTAGAACAAAAACAATCCACAACCACATCCGTTCACACTATACCGATGAAAACACATCACGTGACTACACAAACACACACGTTCGTCTGAGCTCCAGGCTGTGCTTTGAGCACAAAACCCCAGAGAGCAGTGCACTTCAGACAGTCTATCAAGGATGTACCACTGGATTACGTCCCACTATTAGTTGTTAAACGTGATATTTAACTCTTCTGTCTTTTGAATCTATCCGGTAACGTGTCACAGAGTCATTACACGGCTTCAATCTTTCGCTTTCATGCTTGTGTAATTTTAGCGAAAATCTCAGATACTGTTGGTTGGTTCCTGTTGGTTGTGCACCTTTTTTACCAACCCATTTTGTCAACATGACACAAATCACTCTGCCTATTCATACCAGAGTCCCGAGGGAAAAAGTGATTGACAGTTGGTAATTTGTGCGCAACTTTATTTATGATTTGGTTATAGGTAAAACAAAGACCATGCCGGTCAGATAGTTGAACCGGTAGGCTACAAATAATTGTTATGAATCATTCATAAATAATTCACCACCGCCTATGACGATGATGTCATAGTCCATCGCGATGTTTCACATTAGACATCGTACGATGCCAAATTGGTCGACATCACCCAACCCTACTGAAAATCTCTTATAAACTCAATTAAACCATCTTGCACTACCAACTAAAATTTAGTAACTTAAGATATGAGTGCGCTTAAAATATTTAAAACTAACAAGTTTAAAATGTTACACAGGTAAAAGAATTTGCTTAAGATGCAATAGACCCTTTTCACATTTCCGGTTTTCTCAGTAGCTGAAGTCGTCATAGTTGAGAACTCAAAAGCGCAGCGAATGGGAGAAAACAAATAAGTTTACAATCTTATTTGCCGAAACAATAAGTTCCACAATGTTAAAGACTTTCAAAAAAAAAGGAGAAAAAAAAAATTGTGAGGCAGCCAGAGGAGAGAATAACGTCAAATTTACTTAGTCCCACAGACGCTGTATTAAGGATGCAAGATGCTTATGACCGTTAAAAGAGACATAACAGGCTTATGAAAAGGGTCCATAAGGAAAGAGCAGATTAAAGCAGCCAGCTTAATGATTAGCTTTCAAGACGTGTGCAAGATAATGAATGATGTCACGGTTGCTATCAGGTAAACAGAGCTGGCGTCACATAATTAATGGAGAAGTAACAAAGCCCTTCATAGACACACTATCTCCAACCACTTTCAATGTTTAACAACCACCTCGTTTTTCAAAAGACTACTAGATTCGTCACTCACCAACAGATACAGATCACACAAACGCAAAAAAAAAAAGGTGATACTTACGATCAAGTCCATTGATGTAGCGGATTCGGATTTCACAGTGTCCCCACACAGCGCTCACTACAGGGTATAGCTTCTTTCCTTTGAGTCCTCTAAAAGCAACCCCTAAATATTGTCCGTCAACGATAAAACTTAAAGTCCCCTCATCCATGTCCAAGACCACCAAAAAGGAGTCTGGCACAATAAAGGTCTCATCAGGCTCAAGAAAAGCTGGATATGTCCTACTGGGCTGGTTTTTACCATCATGATAAAGTTTGTTCCGTCCCAGGTCCCAGCCCCAGGACTCACTATTGTTTCCTACAAGTGCAGTGTATCCTACTGAATGCAATGGGGCTTCACCTGTCGCCACTCCAACAACAGCATGAGTGCCCCGCTGGCGCATTGCCCAGCTGATCTCCCAAACATGCAGTCCCCGTGTGTATCCCACTCGGCCCCGGATAGCATCTGTACTCTGTGCTACGGGGTGCCTGTGAAATATGAGTTTATTGTCCTCTTTAACAAAGATGTTGAGCGATCGGTCATCGTTGTTCCACGAGTGTTGAACTTGAATGTCTTGTGAGGCTGATGGCATGTCTAACAACATATCCAGGCGGGATGGTTTGGTGTAATCCAGGGCCTGCAGCTCTAGCTTGAGGGGCCGAAACGCCGGGTCCCGCATGTCCACCGTCTTTATGCCTCCCGGAACCTTCTGCCCCATGCTCTGGGTGGTCTTGTTAGCACCTCAATCCACCTCTTGACACAAAATTAAGCAAATGACAGACTAAGAGAGGAGTCCGGGTCCACTCCTTCACCTATGCCCCTCCAGTAGGAAAGAGGCCAATGTCTTTATGCCAATGGTTGCTGGGAAACCAGGTCAGACCGGCAGCTAGCTGAGCACACCTGGGAAGATTAAAGACACCACAAAGAGGCATACAGTTAATGACTGGGATACATTTTTTTCCAATGGTCAGCATGCAATGCAAATAATAATACTTCTAATTCACAACCCACAGTTCAGAACACAGGTGTCCCGCGGATGATTACATAATTTTTTTTAATCCTAAATTTGGACCAATCACCGAGCGATCACCCCTCGCAGCATTTAAAATCACATAAGCATTTAGGCTTTCCTGTAAAATATAAATGATGAAAATTGTGCAGTTATGTGGGATGTGGTGGGTTTTATTAAAAGCTATTGTCACTGCTTGTTTAGCCTGCATTAATGCATTCAGTGAAAGCTACACAAATAATCATTAAAAGATTGGGATCTCAACACCCACGCAACAAACTATAAATGGTGATCTGCGCGTTTAATAATCTTTCGAAATCGCTGCATTCAAATCTGAAAATGCAAAGAAAAAAAAAGAAAGATTCAGTCTTTAGTCTGAGTTAGTTATGAAGTTACAAATTAAACAGAAGCACTGAGAAGTTTATAGTTTAGATATAACAAATGATGTTTAGGGTAGAGATTTAAAAAAAAAAAAACCTGTCACATGCATTTAACGGCGCTCAAAAATGAAAGTTGTAGGCAGCAATTACATTAACCAATAGGTGCAGACAACCAGCCAATCAAATGTGGCACTGAATAATAGTTTCATGAGTGAATAACTGAATCATTTATTGATAATGACTAATAAAACGGGTTTAACAGATTATAATGTTATTTATACATTGAGCCATCAGCAACATTTGCTGGACAATTTAGATGACTACTAACATTAAAATGAAATTACCAGAACATAACATGCTAAGGGCATGTGTCCATTGAGATGTTTGTGCACTCGAAAATACCAGCACTCCCAAAACTGCTCAATTGGGAGCCCATCTACAGGACTGCATTTAACTCATTGTCCAAAAAAAATAAAATGTAGTCTGTGCTTTGTGAAACAGATGTTTAAACATCATACTGCCATGCTTTTAAAAAATAAATAAATAAAAAAAAAAAAAAAAAAAAAAAAACACACGACAAAACGTTTAAAAATGCCACAATTTATCTTTAGCTTGATTGAAAGACTTACCAAAGTGTGACATCCCCCAATTTTTTTAAAACCAAACCTATATTGATAAGCATAAACAAATAATTCTATAAATGAAAGATCGTATGAATTTGATAAGTTACTAAAAATTATTTAAATACTACTAGTTCTAAAACTGATAAAATAAGCAGTTTCATTAAGCAAATCAGGGATAAATTTAAAATAGGATACAAAATTAAAATGTATTAATAAAACCAAATACTCAATAGATAAAATGTCAAAAAAATACCAAAAGAAGTTCGTGTTAATACAAGTTGCACATTTGATCCTCTTGATTCAGTCTGCACTTAAGACACTTCAGCAAAATAAATAAATCCACTCACAGACTGCAGTTGACTGTTCACACCACAGCAGCTGTATTATTTTGTCAGTTGCATGCTTAATGCCTCACTTGTATGCGTTACAATAAGGTTTATTGGTCCTCAGCTCTTTTCAGAGTTCCATTACATCACATGACAAGGCAGAGGAGAAATAAAAATCGAGCCTCACCACAACCACCCGACTCCTGTAGACTGCTTCACAATGCCCTTTAAAAATAGGAAACATGGGTGGGAAAAGTAAAAAAAAAAAAAAAAAAAAAAAAAAAAAAAAAAAAAAAAAAAAGGCCATTTCCTCTTTCAAGCTTGTCTAGTCTGAAGATAACAGGAAGAGTAATAAAGTCCAGCTTCAAGAATATAAATAATTAAAAATAAATATATAAAGCTGGAGCTGAACGGTTTTCAGTAAAAACAAAAAACAAAAAAAAAAAAAAACAAAAAAAAATTGGGCCAGCAATATTCCACCAGACAGGGTCAGTGGCAAAAGAGGCTAGTAGAAGTAGTAAAAAAAAAAAATTTTTTATCATTAGACATGCTTAGAGAGACTAGACATACCAGCGCAGTGTGTGAAATCCCCACCCGGAGTCCTGGTTTCTAATGCAATTCCTGCCTTACTGAATTACATCACTGGTAAATGTAATATTCAGCAATTAGGGCAGTCTGCTACAAACATTATATAATATATATATAAGAGATATATATATATATATATTCCAAAAACAAAGTCAAGAGTTCTTTCTGTACAGTACATAAATGACTAGATCTGCTATTGGAAAGCAGCGTTTCATAAAGAGCTGCTGAAGGGCCCCAAGGGTAATTGAATTGTAGACAAGAGTTCATTGAGGAGCATCTTAGCCTTTTCTCTGATACAAGTAAACAACCTTTGAAACGGGTCACGCCTCTCCGCCGCTGGCCTACCCAAGGCAGAGGAACACCAAGAAGTGGGTGGCAAGTTTGTGAATGCCAAACAATAGTCTTCAATGGTTGTCCAACCTTTAGAAACTAGGAAACATGTTAATTTGCACACTCGCTATACAGGGAGCAATTAAGATCCATGGCAAAGCACCAACACACACCAACAGCCATTTATAGACTTGTTAAAATCTAGCAACAATTTTAAAATGAGAAGTTACATTATTGCATGCTCAAGTGGAGGCGATTGCATGATCGTCTGCACAGCTTGCATTGGTTTTTTGATTGAGATGTGTCTACGCGATGGAGTTGAAACAATTACTTTTTTTCTCCCATTCTTATTTTTGGTGTTTACGAGAAGTGGCTTTGGAGACCCCCTTCAGCATAAAGCTGATTGAAATGCAGCTGGGAGTTCTGGGGGATTTGTTGGGGCTAAGGAAAAAAGTGGCGGGGTTTTCCTTTTCACATTTAACAAATCAAGGATTTCTGAAGCCGGTAGTTACAGGAATTCTGTTACAGGAACCAGCCACCAGGCCCAGTTTCTCAAGAACTTATTTCCCCCAGACCATGTTACTAGTTGAATTAATACTGCCAGGAATAATCAAGTTACGCAAGTAGGCCAGCAGTTCATGGTGTCATGCTTTTATTCTTTCTTTTCGGCTTAGTTCCTTTATCATTCACGGGTTGCCACAGCGGAATGAACCACCAACTTATCCAGCATAAGCTTTACACAGTGAATGCCCATTCCAACTGCAACCAATCACTAGGAAACACCCACACACAACAGCCAAATTAGCTTACCCAATTCACCTAAAGACCATGGAGAAACCAGAACACCCAGAGGTCATGAATGCTGCCAACACCAAATCTGTCTAACAACACTTTGAAAGGTATGGTTGAAAATAGTGCCATTTACTCAACCTTCACTTGTTTAAAACCCGTTTAATAAAACAAAACAGGTTTTTAAATCATGCTGATTGCTGGGACATAGACATCCATATTCTTTTTTTCTCTCCGACCATGGAAGTCGATGGGTTCCTTCAACCAGCATCTCTCAAAATATCTTTTGTGTTCGAGGTCTTCGGTTCTGCTAGACTCAACCCTGCTCTGTAACAGGAGATCATTTAGTTCCCACAAAGAGAGTTCCTAGAATAAAATGGCTTCAAGTTTTTGGTTTCAGGCTGCAATTTGTTTGATTGGATTGTTTCAATCATTAAAAACAGCAACATTTAATGAGGTCACATTATGACAGTTAAGTTAAATGTGCCAGCTTAGTGAACTTAATGAGTACAGTGACAGATTTCTCACTTTTATAAAATCAATACTAAAATCAATTCAAATCGCTACTGGTTGACACTCACGCCAGATGACTTTTTCCTCCTCAAAATGTGCAAAAAGTATTAGCAAAATGACGGACGCCACTCTGAAACGGGGACATTATCTTCAACAGGTTTTAATTACGAAACTGAGGCATCTGACAGGCAGCTGTGATTGAGGGGCAAAGCAGGACCGAGAAAGTAGATGACGACAAATCATGGTGTCAATCCAAATGTCACACAGAAGCTCTATTCATTGGTCCAACAGGATTTATATTAATTTTTTATTTTTTTTTAAAAAGACAACAGACAAATGGCACTTTAACCCAACATAAAGAAATGCACAGACAGCACACTTGAGACATTTAAATTAAAACAAAAAAATAAAATGTATCCTCAGATAACCTGTGCTTCATATTATTTACACTACACAAACCAGTACAAAGGCTGCATCTGAAGTGGGTACACCAAGACAACAGTTAAAAAGGCAGAAATAATTTTTTTAATATCAAACAATGTAGGACCAGAAACAGAGGATAACACGCTGTTCTTGACATACAAGAAACTGTTGTGATCACGAGGATCAGGGTTCGAGTTCAGTCTGGGTCATGTCACAAACCCAGTACCCCTCTCTCGCTCGCTCTCCTCTTCAGGCCAACCCTCTATACTTCAAAAATTAAAAAATAAAATGTTTAAATAAATCATACACACATATAAAAAAAAAATAATAAAAAAAAACATTAAATTGAATCTCCTCCAAATACCAGAGGGTTCTCACACAAAACTCTAAATAACCAATGACACCCAGGAAATCCCCATAGCTGTTGATGAACACATAAGTCTAAACTGCATTCATCAATGCAGCATGACTAATAATTACATGACTATGGAATCAACTTACAGAAAGAGTCATTTCAAATACTCCACTGAAGTTATGGAGTAGAGTAAAACCATGTTTACTATATTTCATGTGCAGCATTCTAAATTCCACATGCTGAAGGTTTACCAACAACTGGCTTTACTGACAAAATGTGCATAAAGGAAGAACACCAACAATTACTGTCGCAATGCACATTTAAAATTAACGTTTTAGCACATTTCTATAAAAACAGGTTTTTTAAAAAGGTGCCATTAATGATCTGCCAAAATGCCAGCCATTAGCATAATAGTTTTGAAAACACAGACCCTTGCTTGCCGTCCAGCGACACCTCTTGAAATCACGAACACACACCTTAAAAAGATGACCGTAGACAACCACTAGATCATGTCCTTCGCCAGTTAGAAAACGTTATAGTACTTCAGAATACTACAATTCTGAATGATTTGGCAACAAATTTTAATTTGATGAACATATAGTCTTATGACTCACCCAGAATATAAAATACATTTAGATAAAATTTACTTTAATACTATTAGAATGTAAAGAGACTTTCCACCAGCACAACAAAAATGTTACTGAAGACAATCACCTACTTCACCTTTAAAATGTTTTAAAAGTTGACATCAATTGACTAAGGTAAATTTTTTTTTTTGCAATATTATAGGTCCAACTTGTCAATTAAACTGCATATGAGATAATGGAGTTACACAAGCTTAATTACTTAAACACTGCTAACAATTATGGCTTCAAAACGACTGCTCGAATATCTCCTTTTTGGAAGAACAGGTTTTTAGAGATATGAGCAACAGTGAGAATGCTTTCGTGTCATTATATAAGTCTAAGGACAAGCACATAAGCTTTGATTTGTATTGAAAGGTCTTTATGCTGACACTCCCTTCATGATCCTGGACTCACCCTGGATTCAAGTAATCAAATTGTTCAGTTGTTTGACAGGGTTCTGTGGGCTGGCAGCTGTAGCACAGCAGTTATGAGAGAACAGCAGCTCACTTACCCAGTACTCACCCACTAGACTTGTTTAACAGCTCTAGGCAGAGGCACAGCAGGTGCCATCATGATAGTGACAAACTGTTTCATTGTCTAACAGAAAATGACAACACCCCTCCACAAATACACTGTTAAGGATTTTCTATAAATGCAGTATTCAACTGTAATATGAACTGTATTTTACTGTAGGACAGTTGTGCAGTGTTACTGTATTTAAGTTGCATTGTGAAAATGACTTACAGTAAAGATACACAATTCTGTAAATACATATACAGCAAATAAAATGGTGCTATAAAATGTAAAACGCAGTATTTTTGCTGTAAATAATCTACTGGCAAACTGCTGCCAGTAAGTTACAGTAGATTCTACGAGAAAATGTTAACAGCATATATACCATGAAGCAATCTGAAAAACAGGTCTATGTAGACCAAAAGTTATGCAGCATCTGCCTTTATGACTGTAAGAGTGGCCTCCTGTCTAATAGTTCTGTGTTCCCCACTTAAAACAGCAAGTCAGTATGTTGGAAATTAACTACTCCAAAGGAATAAATATTACATGACAAATATATACCACTGTATTTTACTGTAGGACAGTTGTGCAGTGTTACTGTATTTAAGTTGCATTGTGAAAATGACTTCCAGTAAAGATACACAATTCTGTAAATACATATACAAATATATACCACAGAGAGCACCCCCCCCCCCCCATCTAACACTAAAAGGTTCAACGAAAAATACATTTCCACAATCCACACCCTTATGTAGTTCCTTAACTCTGACTCATGTCGAACATGAAATAACTGACTTTTTAGGTTCACTCAATGAAGGTAAAAGGGGGTTGGTGTAGATTTGGACCACAATGATTATAAAAGGAGGATTATTGGCTTGCTTTTATATACACCATTCTCAACCGGTATAAAAATATTTATTTCTGATGCTAGTCAGTACACTTTAAAGTCAGAGGTGACAAGTATATTAAGCCCTACACACTGTGGAATTTCAGCCTCAATTTGGTCATCTGAGACAAATCTGGGAAATCCTAAGCTAAAATCTCTGATCATTGGTTTTACATTACACCACAGGGAAATGTCAAAACAAATTTTTCCATCTTGGTTTTATTATTGAGGCACGCTGTGCACAAAATTGCAGCTACAGATTGTTTATGTTTGCTGTGACGTATCATTTCAGAATGCGGGATAGTGAAAGTGTCACTGATGGATGACGTCAAACCCCACGTGAGTTCTTACATGTTTGGTTTGTCTTCATTTTCGTCCAGTCTAACATTATGACAGCTGAGATCTTACTGTGCGACGCTATAACCGTGAGATTTTTATGGTCTGAATTAATCGATACCAAACAATGAAACATTACTGATTTACATTTTTAAACATCATAAGTTGGTAAAGTTGAAGGATTATAAATCCTTTGTGCTCTTCAGAACCGAGTCCACCTAACTGGAAAAATGTACATTACAAGAAAGAAAAAAAAAAAAAAAAAAGGTAACAGCCCAGGAGAGAAACTTAATGCAAGAATGGTGAAACACTGCACACAACGGAGGCAAAACTAACGACACTACATATGAAGATTAAATGTCAAACTATTAAACTCATAAAGGACTGCACTGAACATGCTCATGACAAACTGAATTGGATGACTTCTGAAATCTCAAAACATGAATTCACGCCCCCTCAACTGCACCAGTTATCAGACATGAAACTACACAGAACTAAAAATAGACTCAGAACAGCTCAGCATCCCTTAATTTACAGTAACGGCTGTGTGTCAAGGCCTGTTGTGCTGTTAGGCTAATGAGTTCTTACCAAATTAGCAAAGTTACGTAATCAAATTAAACGCTCCGTGTAATAAAGCCAATGCAACAACAGATCATGCAGTTTACAACACATCAATGATGCTCGTTTAATGAAAATACTGTGGGGGTTAGGTTGCCAAGCAGCCTCAAGGAAAGTTAAGACAATTTAAATATTAGGGGTGCAACGATACACCAAAATGCACGATTCTGTTCGGTTCACGGTTTGAGCCACAGTTCGGTTTCTGTTTGCTGTGGGGTTAGGCTTGATGTCATCTTAACAGCAATGCTAAGGAACAATAGATTGACTTAACTAAAAGTTTCTTTATTAACTTTGCCATCACATTTTTAGTACAGTCAGGATACCAGAGTAAACAACAAAAATTAAATCTCTCCAATATTGACTAGTCAGAAAAAAAAAAAAAAAGAAAAGAAAAAAAAAACTAATTCTCTTTAGTGCAGCCATCTTAAGTAAACTAAAATAAAATAAATAACTGCAGTGTAGACTAGTGAAAGATAAACAGGCTTGTCCTCGAAGCACATTTGAAATATTCAATTAAGTTTCAAGATCTTCTTCAAAAACACCTTAATGTCCATATTCTCATGCGAGAGGCTTGATCTCTGTGCAGACACAGACATGGTGATGCTCATTTTTGATTATTTAAGTTTTTATTTAGATAGATAGGTTTCAGTTTATATTAATGAAAAATATATACATGTGTTTGTAAAGTGTTTTTTACATGGCATATTCACCAGTAAAATACATTGCAGTTTTGTCTGAAACTAATGTTGCTGTTGTAGCCGTATACAGGTTGTATTTTTGCCTCCCGTTCTCTCTCTTTTTCTTTCCTCCCTCACTTTCTCTACACCATTTCTGTAGGTCCGCTTTCGTGACAGCTGATTGGTCAGAAGACTGATCTACCATCATTGGGCAACATGGCGCGGGGATTTAAAAAGGACATCAGGAAAAGGGGAGGAGACCGCTTTTTCCTTTGATCTTGTTTTTAGTGCATTTTGCTGACATGATTATGATTTCCGTTGTTTTTGCTTAGCTTTCGTTTGGGCAAAATTATTTAGCATTACTTTTGCCCACTTTGAGAAATTGTGCATTTTTATTTCGATTGATTGGTTTATAACTTTTTGGCTCAACTCTTTCCTGTCATATTGAGCTATACTTCACTTTTTTCTCAGAGTCAGGTGGATAGGGAAGATGTCGTACGACTTCCATTTTGCAAACATGTAGAATATGTATTGTTAAAGACATCAGGTAAGAGGTGAATGTCATCTTGGTATTTATTTTATTCTACAGTTCAGTATTAACCTTATTCTTCAATGCGGAAGTGCGCGCGTTTTTGCGATTGTTTTAGAACTTCCAATTCAGTTGCCTATGGGAGAAATGACTAGGAATAATAAACGGCAAAAAACGGTCAAACTACTTACTCTACAAACAAGTGTTTGCATTAGAATACAGACAAAAGTAGAATAATATAATAAAAAAATATCAGTTTGCAACACCAAGCAGCGAAACGAGCTGTTTTTAACGTTTAAAAATGAATGGAAGTGAATGAGACCGGAAGTTGAGCTAAAATGATTCAAATGGCTGCTCCCACTCGTACGTGGAGAATAAGGTCAATAGGGAAGACTTTTCTTTTCATCATGTTTCTAGCAAGGTAATGGGTTATTCAATAGTTAGAATTGTTTCGTTAATTTTTTTCTTTTGTGCGACTTCACTTTCGGCCCCTTACTCGAGTTTTACAGATTTTTGCTTGATACTTCGTTTGAATTTGCTACTTCATTATATTCTTTATTATTGTAAATATTTCTCTTTTTTGTATATATTTGGCCATTATTCTGGTTTTACTTTTGTACATTAAAGGGAACATAGTTTACCTCTTTTTTATGATTTAATATTAATATTATGGTTCTTCCAAGTGTGTCAGTTTAGGTTCAGTTCAAAACACAATTCAGATTTTTTTATTATAATGTGTTAAAAAGTGTCATGTTGGGGGCGTGTCCACAGTTCGCTGATTTATGGGTGTGTTGCTTCACATGTAAATTAGTTTCGGCTTCCCGCCAACGTAACAAGGGGGCGGGGTCATGAGCTCACCTGCTCTGCGTTTGCAACAGTCTGACAGGCAGACGGAGAAGGAAAGAGACTCTGTACGACTCTGACACAGACCAAGCAGAGAGTACAAAATCACTTGTGTCTTGGTACAGTTTTACAGCCAACTGTGTGCTAGTTTCAAGTGCCGAGCTTGTACACAGAAACTAATAACCACGCACACTGAATTAACTTTGACTGAGGCACCGGATGCGCCGATCGAAGCCGCGACACGGCACACCAGACACTCTCTGTGGCGCGGCAGAAGCATGAAGTGTCCCGAATCGTCGCGCCACGCATTTTTGAATTCTAAACATAGTTTTCTGCAGCGGTCCGCGGCGCCCAGCCGTCGACTTGTGTACCCTGATAGAAACTTATGCTTAGAATTCTAAAACGCATGCTAGTTTAGATCACAGGGAGCTTCTGGGATTGCGAGAAATGCAAACGGCTGAAGTATAAGGTAGACTCAATGAGAAGTACACATGTTAGCAAACCTACCTAAAGATACAACCAATAATTCCAATTAGAGCGATAATGTGGAGAATATTGCTCTTGTGTTGAGCCCAATGAGCCTTGCATCTAAAAATAGAGCTAGCGTGTTCCTTTAGTGATATTGCTTCGACTCACGCTGAAAATGGAGGACGTGAATCAACAAACTGAGGATATGATTACGTGCCTGTCAATCAATATTGGTGGGCGGGGGGACCGCTCTCCTACGTCAGGTAGCGGTCGATTTGAAAACCGCTTCAATTGGTCCACCGTTTATGTTGTTAAATTGAAAAAAAAAAAAAGCACTGGGTGTGCTTATATCACCCCAATATGACAGTCTATACACCATACATGCACATATGTCTGTCCAAACAGCTTAAAAAGTAGATTTTTTTACCATAGGTGCCCATTAAATCACTTTTGTTGGCAGTTCTTTTGTCAGTGTCTTTTGCTTACACCGTCACATTGTGAAATTACAACACTTTCTAAATGTTATTCCTTATAAGCAAGTTTCGTGAAACAGTTCCGACAGATAGTGTGCGCTTTGCTACAACACAAACTCCATTCCTGTACTCCACTGGAAAACAAAAATGTTCCCACATAGGTGACTCAAATGTGTCTGGGGGATCTGCAATCTCAACACTATGCGAAGCAGCCATCCTGTGTATACAACAGTAACCCAGTGAGATCGCGCACTCAAGTCATGCACTTGGAAAATACTAACTTTAGAATATAATATTTAGAACAAAAGCTCAACATTACTAATACAATTTATTCAAATGTGTTAAAATAATAATGTTTAAATAGGTTCGTCAACCTCAACAATGAGCAGCAGGGGGCGTGAGAGTACCGCAGTACGCCACGAGAGTTTTACGATACGTATCGTGGTTGGTGTATCGTGAAACTTTTTTGTAATATCGTTACACACCTATTAAATATGTACTTTAATGTGAATGTATGGTGTAATCTATTGATTCACTACCATTTGCAAATACTTTGTAGCCTGTATATTTAGACATTAACATGCCACACACTGATTTTTCAACTTGTATATTCACTAGGGAAGTAGTGATCCTCACCAAGAGACATATCTACAGCATAGGTCTCAAAACTCAATTCCTGGAGGACCACAGCTCTGCACAGTTTTGCTCCAACCCTAATCCAACACAGCTACATCAACTAAGCAAGGTGTTCAGGACTACTAGAGACTATTAAGCAGGTGTGAGTTGGAGGTGGTTGGAGAAACTATGCAAAGCTGCGGCCCTCCAGGAATTGAGTTTGAGACCAATGATCTACAGCGGGGGTGTCAAACTCAGTTCCTGGAAGCCACAGCCCTGCATATTTTAGTTGTAACCCTGCCTTAACACACCTAGGTATCAAACTAGACTGAAGGACTCAATTAATTGGATCAGGTGTGTTTAAGTAGGGTTGGAACTAAACTGTGTAGAGCTTCAGCCCTTCAGGAATCAAATTTGAGACCATTGAGCTACAGGGAAGTTACCTAGTTGTATGATTGAAGTTTCAGAAACAAAGATCAGAGCAGCTAAAGTGACAATCTTGCATAACTTTAGCTTTAATCCCAGCAGAAATAGCCACCAATTGACCTCTGAGGGTATCAGGTCAAACAAAGTTTTAAAAGTTTGAACTGCACAAACAACATTGACATTAATGATGCACAAAAGGTGATAATGTCCTAACTGACATGTTTAAAGCACATGGCAAAATTGAAAAGCTACACATTAACAAATGTTGAACAACTGCGAACACAGTACTGGATCTTGTGTTCTTATAGTTGTTTAAATAATTTACTACAATGCAGTATTCTTATGAATATTTATATTCAAAAGAACAGCAATTTACTCAAATCTTTTGTAAGTTCTTAAATTAGAGAATGTGTACATGTTGGTCTATCTGTCTTTGTATAAATCATTTAAAATTGATTGTACAAATTCAAAGTATTATTAAATTTACGATTTCTTCAATAAAAAAAATAAATAAAATAAATAATAAAATTAAATTTATAAGGATAAATTTAAACATGTTGCTAAACAAAAGTTTAAGTAACGTTGTAATTTTTTAAAAATATTTCATAGACCAACATGTATTATAGAAATGCATACTACATACATCTCCATAAGAAAAATGAAAACATGAATGCTACAAACAAATATTTCATAGTGTGTCGCTAAGAACCATGAGCAAAAAACAATAACGAGTTAAATAATTTAATCTCTTAAAATATAGAAATCTAGGCCATTCCATGTTGTCCCAAGCCAGACAAACACTGTGACTGGGTAGGAGAGTAAATCAGAGTTTAATAAATTATAACACTGGCATTTCTGTAATCCAGGTCAGTTGTGTAGGATATCCTCTATTCAGAGTAGGGGGAGTTACCTGTTACACAAACCTACAACATCTGTGTTCAGTCTGGAGGATTCAGAAGACAATTAACAACCTCCCCAGACTAGAAAAATCTGCCGTACGGCTCCTACAAACACAAGAGGCAAGATTTATCTGCCTTAAACCAATCATCTGAAATCAAATGAATTTGAACACTTAACTAATGTCTTGTCTAGTTAATGGGTGTGGGTTGACTCAGAACCTTGATGAGAAACCCCTTAAAAACAAGCCAACTTCAACCACAGTTTCCACCAAAATATTTACTAAACTAAAGTTCAAGTTGCACCAATAAAGCGGTGGCAACATCATATTTGTAATGACAGGCAGCTTGATTATATAAGGGAGTGACATTATTTTTTGTTCTTTTAAATTAGAAAAATAGATTCAGTCCTGATTGCACCATGTTCAATGTTTTAGTAAGTTACTCCACAAACGTACACCTGTGACCTCATTCTGCATTACTCTGCTGCATCTGCATGTTGCTGCAGTTCCTTAATTAAAACTATAATATATAGTGCACTGGCACAAGTAACCCATGCTTGCACTCAAAGAAAGTCTTCCCATGCAAGGGAAATATTAAAAAGCGCATCTGAGCAGAAGACCAGTTTCCAGTATTAAAAACTTCTGTTCTTCAGGCATGGTTCTGTCTGTTCAAAGAGTTGTGTAATAAAAAGTTTCTTCTATGTGAACCCACACTATAGTGCTCGCAGTCTGGTTTTAACAACTGTTGAAGTGGCTGAAAGTTGTCCTGAGAGAAACATGGGTAAACAGTTTGGTTCTAGGACAACATTGATTAAATGTGCAAAATAAATAAACAATAAAAAAATAATAATACTGTCTGTCTGTCTAATATATATATATATATATATATATATATATATATATATATATATATATATATATATATATATATATATATATATATATATATATATATATATATATATATATATATATATATATATATATATATATATATATATACACACATACATACACACACACACACACCTCACACACACACGCATACACACACACACACACTTTTTGTATTGCTTTAAACTGTATAATTATTCAAGCACTGATTGAAATTGTGCCTAACAACTCCTCACTGTAAACCATGGCTCATGTTGAAAATAAATAAATAAAAGATTTTTTTTTTTTCTTAAGTAAATGGCTTCTTAGATCCTTTACAAACGAAAATAGTTCCATAAGAAACAAAACCACTAATGGTCCACTGAAGTGGAAAACTTGGAAAGGACTGGTTTGTTCAATTTCAGCTGAAATGGCATAATTGTAAATGGCAAGTAGTAGCCATTGAGCCAAAGCTGCAACTTACAACAGTCAATGACTTAGGTTTACATGGACACAAGAAATCGAATTATTTGCCTTTATCTGAATAAGACAATAATATGATTAAGTTGTTTAGATGAGTTGCTTTTTGTTCCTGAACGAAAGTGAAAAAGCCAAACTGTAAAGTCAACAAATTAAAAATTAAGCACCTAAAATTACATGGAACTCCAGAGGAAATGTGGCTAGAGTTGACGCAATGACGTTAATCAAATTATGTGCTATAACATGTAAAACAGGATCATAAAAGGAACATTAAAAAAGCAACTAATGTAAACACCTTAATCATTATGGTCTCATTCAGATTAAGGCAAATCATTTGATTACTGATATCCTTGTAAACAGTCATCATCTTATTCAGATTAAGGCAAATAATTCGATTACTGATGTCTATGTAAACGTAGTCAACGTAAAGTCCAACATTTTTTGCTGAATTTAAAATGGCCTGATAAGTTGAAGTGGACAGTGCTATCATGACAACTATTGATCCATAGTGGCGGAAATAAAATACAAATTGAGTGCTTGTATCTACTAGGCCTATGTGAAATTGCAAATGTTTCTGAACCATAGACTGTAAAATATATGGACGTAGCATCCGTGACGTCACCCATAGGTTTCTGAACACTGCAAAAGAAGCTACAAGTAGGCGCGGCCAACCGTCGCCATTTTGTTCGCGCGTCATCGCACGCACGGTGGGATACCAAACAAGGGCAAAAAGGCGGAGAGTGAGCGAAGCTACAGACACCTGCTGGCAATTTGCTTAGACCTGGCAGACAGACTTAAAGCTACGGTCACACCGGGCTTTGTGTGTGCGAAATTCTGTCGTGCGGCGCTGCGAAAAGGGGCGGGATTAAACAAGATGATTAGACATTTAAAAAAGCGAGCGATTGCTCCATGTTTTACATTTTTGCCCAGAGAGGTCGTGTTTTGATCCTCCATTGGTCTGACGCAGTCAAATGATGCGATTTCACAGGTCAGAGTTCACCAAGCTTGAACTTTGCACCGCAGCAACCTGCGAAACGTAACGCATGACCCCGCGTTTCCGGTCTGACGCATTCGCGTGCGTATGAATGGAAGTCTATGGGAGGAAAAGTCAAGTGTGACCGCACCTTTACTTTGGGAGAAACGCTTGATACTTCATTACCTGCGACTCGTTTGTGTTCTGACCACATGCTTGGCTGTACACTATATCAGTAAAGTGTTTAGACTTTTAAAAACACTGTAGTAATACAGTGAGCCACTAAGCATTGTTCTTATGACATTTTTCTACAGGAGGAAAACGCGAATTACTTCCAAACACTTCAATTATAGTCTTTGTTAGTAAATGCAAGACTATTGATGAACTCCAGCATAACACTGTATGATAACGCTTCAGATGACTGTTCTCGAGCCTACAGCTAATCAATCTGTCACATTCTGGAGTGCTTTACGGGTCTAAAGAAAAATATTAATGATAAATGATCTTAAATAAAACAAATACATTTATAGAGATGGTATACAAGTATATAACTTTACTCACATGGGAAACGAGGCCACATGAATGGTTTGTGAGCACAATTAAGTGCACACAGCATCCCAAATCATCTGATAATTTAAGAAATAATCACAAAAAGCAGCTGACTGTGTAAAGCCACATAAAACACAAAAATACGATGAATATGCTGAGATTAGTGGCTAATCTGCTGGATTCAGCTGAGGTGAAGTGACGGCGACCAGCGAGACCTAACTGTCACTCAAGTGGCCACGCCCTTAATTATGCAAACTTAATATAACCTAATATAAAGGAAATGGATGAGTTAAAAAAAAAAATTCACCCCCTCACAGTTGTCATGGAGGGTAATAATAGCTATATGACCCAAAATCGTTCTTTGTACCAGGCTGTAAACACCCTTTTTTCTGCAGTAAAGTTGGCCATTCTAACAGTGGGCTAAATTGCAATTTGCTCTATTATGGAGCCAGGACTAGCGGAATTTTGATGAATTGCAGTTTCAGTTGCTTCCGTATTGGCTTCCCGAGGGAGAGCGGGAGGCTGCCGCTTGTTCTGAACACAATGGCACATGGATAGCCTTAACTTATTAATGGTTACAAAAAAAAAAAAAAAACACACAATTTTGAGTTCAATAGTACTTTAAGATCACCAAGCAAGACAGATCAAAAACTGGTCTGGAATAACGTTTAAAATGGAACAGAGCGCCAGAGCGTTCCCTTCCCCTAAAAGCATTCTGTAGTCACTCTGCTCCCGCTCCGCTCCGGTTTTTACGTATCCCGCTCACTGGAGAGAAACCAGCCCGAAGAGATCCTGGTGCCAGTTAACACACAAACGGTGAATTTCAAAGGCCCAGGTAAAACTACATATAAAAATCTCACAACTTCCATTTACAGAAAATACACAACCTCTCCAGACAGAAAAAAATCCAAACACTATTCTACGAAACAGTGCAATGTTGCTATACTAAAGGTTAATACACTTTGAACGCCGATAAATCGGAAAACCGACCATAACTTTACCGTGACAAGTATAATGATTATATTTTTATATTCTCTTATTTACGTACAAATAACGTACACGAGCATCTAATCCAAATAGAAGCATCTAGCGCTCTAACACGTTAAAACGAAAGTAACCATCTTTCTAGCATTGTCTGGGCCAAACATCATTCAACGTTAACGTTACTGTCGTTAACTTAAACGGCTGCAGTTTAAGCACAATTTCCATGCAACTTAAAGCACCAAACTAACGTTAATTACTGCATTTAGCTACAGTGGTCACTAGCAACGCGACTAACGTTACCTGGCCTTTTACAGAGAGAATAAAAACGTAGCGTTAACCAAAGACAAACAAAATCACCTAACACGGTCTCAATGATGGTTTATTACGAACGCACAACGTGTAGACAACACATTTAGTTAAGGAATCAATGTAAACCCTATTATAAACACGGAAAGCAGTCGCTGTTTAGTAACGTTAGACGCATTAGCAAACGAGCGGCAAACTAGCATGTTTATATTGCATTTATATTTACACACGCATTTATGCTTCGGTTTGTTGAGTGAGCTAATCGGCAGAATGTTTACATTACAAAAGCTTAGCAAACGTGACTGCTTGCATGCGAACACACAGAAAAACAAAGCAAAAGACAAGTAAATGTTTAAAACCATAGTAATTTCAGGCGGTACCTGCAGCGAATACACGCCGGAAAACCAACCATAGGCAAAGGAGTGGAGCGAGAATGTTTCTTTCAGTCGGTATTCCCGTGCAAATCCATGGCTATATGTCCTCTCCGTGTCTGTTTTAGCATAGAGGCTTGTATTGAGTGAAATGATGGCTGCTACAGAAACATCTCTTCGGTCACGTGGTCAAATAGCTCCCAGCTGCTGTTCAACGTCCCTCCCAATTGAGCTGAGCTGTTGTTGTTTAGCTCATTTCCCCTGATAAACCCTGCTAATTGTGGACTACATAATGATGGCATAATCACCCTCTGTGTGCTTGCCAAAAATACATGTAGCCTAGGCGATATAGTACTCTCATTCATTTTTATTTAAACTTCTTTGTAGTCGAAAGAGTTGGCAAAAGCAAGCCAATCAGTTTTATATGTGAGCCATGACTCGTCCTGTACATTGAGAGGTCACAGAGTGCATATTGTAGCTACTTTTTGAACGTGTTAAATTAAATGTCACAAATATGATATTTGCTTGAATTGTTACAACGTTTGGTTCTTTATCTCGAAAGTCTACATATTTTATGTTGTTGTTTTACATTTTAACTTTATAATATGCATGTTTTTTTTATTTAAGTGATATAGTGAATAAATATAGATTTCTTTATATATCATAGATTTTATTTATATTTTTAGCTGATCAATTAAGATTAAATATTAAGTCATTTAATTAATGTATACTGTCTTCCTAATATAAGTGCAAACTGTGTAGGTAGCAGTTCATTTGAAATATGCTGCAATTTTAATATATTTGAAAATATTTTATTTCAGATAATTCATTGGAAAAGTTTGCCATAAATGGGTGGTTTACAGAAATGATTGCAATGCCATGTAAACTAAAAATAAATACATAAATGACTGAAGTATGTATTATACAAACTAACCAAAACAGTTGACCCCCCGATCGTGTGGCCCATATTAATTCTAATAATAATTAGGCTATTTTTGTTATCCATGAACTTTCAAAATGGACTTTTTTTTACAAAAGAGATTAGAAAAACTGTGAAGCGATACGTTATTAATATGTTTACATTTTTGTATTATTCAGATGGCCAAATTCTGACTGAGGAATGTTGAATGTGCTGGTCAGTTTGTTATTTGCCCAATAAATGGCAATAGGCTACAGTAATTTTAATTTGTAAAAATTTGTAATTTTTAAAAAAATATATATTTTTCATACTACTTTATTCTAAATATTTAGCAAATGTTTTTGGAACCTCAAAAAGTGTGGTGATGATGAACATTTGACAAGCTAATCTAGCTAAAAATAGTACCTAAAATGTCACTAAAATGCAGTATTTAAACCTCATAATTAAATAGAAAAGAAGGTGAATAACTGCAAAAAGGTCAAGTTTTTGAGAAAAAATGACCACCCTTTTCACCAGGCTGGCTACAGGCCTGTATACATATTTGGGACATTCTACCAGAAACGTACATTTTCACTTATAAAAAATGTGACAGGGCCTAATCTTGTCATCCTCAAAAAAAAAAGCATACAAAAACAAGCATAAAATCATACAATTCAATGATAGAATGCATCATTGATCACTGTCAGCTTCTTCTCCGTCAAATGATGTCACTTCCAAATCATAGCCTTATAGCCGTGTATTGCACGTATGTTATGTTAAATTTAATGCAAATGTGACAGGACTGACAGAAACATGGTTACAATTGTACATTTATTTGTATAATATATTTGTAGTATTAATTTGTAGAATTTATTTATAATTTCAGGTTTTTAATCAATTCATGTGAATGATAAGAACTTAAACTGGCTATTTCTGAAGTATTTTCTTTCTAAATAACAGTTTTTAGCATAACAAAATCATTAAAGCTGTAGGTTCAATTGGGCTGAGGGCCAGGTCAATGACAGGGCTTGTACATTTGTAAAGTGTTTTAAAGAACAAAAATCTGAGAATCAAATGAATGACATATTCCTTTACAGAACAACTCACAGAAACCAACCATCAGTCCATTTTAGAAATGTTTGGGATGAAATACCTTTTATTCACTGTATGTTTTTATTTCAGGGAATGTCCCATTTATTAGTATACTTTTTCTTAAGTAATACAATGCCTGTGAATAAATATTTGATTAGCAGTTTGATAAATGATTAAGCTTAAGTCTCCCTAGTCTTGGTTGCAGTTTTGATTCACAGTAATATTGCACTTTCATATTCACTTTCAGACTGACTGCACTCCGACCCAGTTGCAGCCTTTAGTGCAATGACTGCATTTCCATGCTTGAAGACACTGATTCATGTGGCTCCTCTCTATATGACTCAACAGACAACAAGGCATCTTGGCAACCCAAACTGTCTGGAGACACAGCAATAACTCTTCCATAGACCTTACACAATGCACACTCCTCCTGAGCCCATCTCTGTGGTTGTGAGTGTCTCTCAGATGGTTGTATTATAGGGTGGAGTGGATGTTTTCCCTGTGATGTAGACCTCAGTGACAGCGAAGAGGTGAGCAGTTATGACAGAAACAGCAACTTACATTATACAAGCTAAGAAGCGTAGTATCACCACTGAGGGACAGTTCACATGCTGAAGTCTATTACTGTCCCCTTGTGTTCACTCTGGTTTCTCACAAATCCAAAGCTGCAATCACGCAAAAGAAAGACATATTATTTACCAACAAAATCCAGGATTTTGCAAAGCTCTTTGTTTCCTAATAGTTTCAGTGGTCATTCTGGCACTGGTTCACATTGGATTTGTTTCTCAACAGTTTAATTAAAGATTTTATTTTTTTAACCATTTCAGTAGCAGGGCCTGATGAACCATATATGGCTTCAGAAACACATCTCCTTCATTTTTATGTATGACAGAGCAATTCCTGGTGCTATTTTGACATCTTTACAGATATCACTAGCTTTACATGAGTTTTCAACTGCTAAAATTACCATCACAATTTGAAATTATTCACAATACAAGCGCATAGCATGCTCAACTCAGCACACATTGTTTATATATTCGATAAGCTCTGTGACTGGCAGAAAATGAATCTATTAATCAAATAGAAACACTCAGCTGATATAATCGGATGTGCTCGTTTTGTAATTTATGCGGGTTCTTGATGACAGCTTTCGTAGACATCCCGATGATTAGCCAGTAGTCTGGCATATTTGGTACCCTTGACATGTCCTGATTTTATAGTCAAAATCCCATAATCTGACACATAACCATAACCAACAATAAAAAATTAAGCTAGTCTGCACCAGTCTGTCACTCTCATTGCAAACTTGTCAATGCCTTAGCCCTTGGAGACCCCCTTCAGGCCTTGGGCCTCAAGCATTTGTTTGCCTTGCCTTTTGACAAGCAACAAATTTGTGGCTCTGTCGCATAATATACATCAGCAAAGCTGGGATTTGTTGTATTCTATATTTAGGTTCATTAAAATTGACAGTGTGAACGCTAAGCAAACCAGAACCAAATGTATTAGGTGGCATTCACACTAACACTTTTGGTGCACATACTGGTTTGACAGGAGAGTTCAGTTTGTGTGGCTAATGTGAATCCTGTTTTCTGAATTTACAGGTTCTCACTTAAAAAAACATACAGGCCCAGTTTCACAAACAGGGCTTAGATTAAGCCAGGACTAGGCCTTAGTTAAATTAGGCTATTTACGCCACATTTATAAAAATGGCCTTAGAAAAATATATTACTAGTGTGTACCTAGAGACAAAAAAGTTGACACTGACATATTTCAAGACATCTCATCGCAAGTTATTTTGAGTTGAGACAGCTCAAGCATGCAATTTAATCTTGACTAGCCTTAAACCTTGTTTGTGAAACCGGGGGACAGAGTTCTGCTGAAAAGGTAGTCTGGAGTAGAGTTTATGCAAACTCAGATGAAGTTCGCTTTTGTTGTAAACGCAAATCCCAGAAGTGAGCTGGTATTGATAACGTATGAATTAGTCAAACAATGTATTTGTTTGAGGGCAACACGGTGGCGCAGTGGGTAGCGATGTCACCTCTCAGCAAGAAGGTCGCTGGTTCGAGCCCCAGCTGGGTCAGTTGCCATTTGTATGGAGTTTGCATGTTCTCCCTGTGTTCGTGTGGGTTTCCTCCGGGTTCTCCAGTTTCCCTCACTGTCCAAAGACATGCCCTATAGGTGAATTGGGTAAGCTAAATTGGCCGTAGTGTATGTGTATGGGTGTTTCCCAGTGCTGGGTTGTGGCTGGAAGGGCATCCACTGCGTAAAACACATGCTGGATAAGTTGGCGGTTCAGTCTGCTGTAGCAACCCCTGATTAATGAAGGGAGTAAGCTGAAAAGAAAATGAATGAATGTATTTGCTTGGTATCTCACGTGCTTTAATGTGACGGATGCTGTACAAGCCAAGAAAAAAATGGTATCTTATTTCAAATTGTTGTTTTTGGATTACGTTTATGACAAAGAGATGCATGTTCCATTCTGTGTTGCCTCTTTGACTAAATGACGAAACTAAACTAAACTAAATTAAACTAAATTTTCAAAGTTTGAAGTTCAAATGTGAGGCAAGTTGCCTTGGTTAAACAGCGGCCAGTCTAAACCTAAAATGGCCATTTGTGTGTGTGAATTGTATCAAATCCAAATAAGGTCAATTTGACCCACACCAAAAGTCGTTAAACATATACTGAGGGTTAGATTTTCATGATTAGACACACTTGAGACAGCAAGTGTGTTTCAATAACACTCTAGAATGTGCATCTTTTTTTGTTACCATTGCAATGTTTGTAATTCATGGTTAGCAGCTGCACATACAATTTTTATTATTATTTTTTTTTATGTTGATGCATTTCATATCAGGTTATCATTTACCCTGTGAGGGTATTTAAAATGTTAAATTGGTTAAATTATTATACATTCCAAATAATGTTGAAAACCACCAACCAATGACATCAATAATAGGAACTTAACATATTAGAAAATCAGTGGCTGCTGCTTTTTTTTCCCAACATTCTTCAAAATGTCTTTTTTCAACAGAAAAACTGTTTTGGAACAAGTGGAGCTCAAGTAAATCATGAGGGAATTTTCATTTATGAGTGAATTTTCCCTTTAAGCAGTTTACACTATATTGAATTAAGCATTACAGTTTTATAAGTTCAAGCAATGCAGTCCTGCTAGTAATCATTGTAGCTGTAATGTGTGAGAAGTATTAATGTAACAGGATTACCATTTGGACCTTTTTCCCAATTGTGTGAATTATTTATTTATTTTTATATTGAATAAAAATTGTAAATCCAATTAAGGTCAGTTTGACCCCATAAAAACTGCAACCAGAATTCAAACATAAAATGAGGCTTGCATTTTCATGATTAGCCTAAGTTCCTTTTGCCAAACCAAGTGTGTTTCAGTAATGGAAATCATACAGCAAAGCACATTAACCACTGCCTGTTTGTATTTAGACAAACAACCACCAAGAGCACTTCTTTTTCCACAAGAGAAAAAGAAAACAAATTCATCTCACTAAAACTACACTGTCCATATTAAACTATAGGAATGTCACTCACAGTCAGACTCCATGTGACAAAAAAAATCTGTCTGCTTTCTAAGAATTGTGCTGCCAGCTTAGGAAAGGGATTAAACCATTTCCATTAAAAGTATTTACCTTACAGAAAGCAAACAATATATATACATCATGCATATCCATTTTTAAAACTACAGATACACAACAGTATTTGTATGGTTTTGTCTCACATCTCCATAAGCGAATGCTTGATTTTGGGTGACTCACCTGCTGCGTTTCCTCACCAGAGCTCCACACGTTTCTGCACAAGCACTTCATTCTTTTCAGGAACTGGAACTGAGCTGCAGGAATGTGAGCATGAGCAGCGTGTCATAAGGAAAGGGAAATTTACTGTGAGCTAATCCCACCATCACACAGCACTCGGACACATTCACTGACTCATTCTTACAGCCGGCTGGGCAAACTTTCTCCAGCACAGATGCTGTTTATTTCATATGGAAGCCATAAGTGAGGCCATGCTGTGAAATGGCACACTAGCACTTAGCTTTTTTGGCAGTGCAGAAATGTACTGTAAGATAGGAAGTTTGTAAAGGCTTACTATTCTCAGGATTTTTTTTTTTTTTTGCGTAGTAGTTGTTAATCTAGTTTAAGTATTTAGTTATTTGCACATGTTATTATCTTTAAATCAGAATTTCTAAATGTAAAATAGCTTAGCTTCAAATGATAGTTCCAACACAATTCCCATAAAACTTGTTTAAATTACTTTTTATGTTGAAAACAAAAGAAATATTTAAGTAATCACTGACTTCCATAGTAATTATTTTTCATACTATGGATGTCAATGGCTTTCAGTTTCCAACATTCTTCAAAATATCTTATTTTGTGTTTAACAGAAGAAAAAAATAAAGCTTTACTATGCCTTTAAACTTTAAATATAGCAATTAAGGTACACATTTTTACATTTCAGTGTAATATATGTGTTTCATTGATTCTTTTTTACTATAATACAATGTAAAAAATGCAGGGTTCCACACAATTCATTCTTGTTGTTCCAACACAAATTGATTAAGTTAACTTAACACGTTTAACAAATTTATGTGGATTGAAAAAAAAGAGGTTGTCCCAATGAAATCTGAAGAATTGTGTTGTTTCAGCTCATTTTAATTAGGTAGTTTGAACAAGTAAAAACAAAAAAATTGAGTGTATACTGCGATTTTTGAGTGTGTGCCTCATTTTTTTCCATGCTCATTATTTGCTTAAAGGGCACATAGGTTACCCCTTTTTTCATATTTAATATAAGTCTTTTGTGTCCCCAGAATGTGTCTGTAAAGTTTCAGCTCAAAACACCCATCAGATTATTTATTATAGCTGTTTGAAGTGTCTATATTATAGCTGGAAAAAAGTTGTTGCTGTTTTTTTGTACTGGCCCTATAAGGCTAGTCCTCCCCGCCCACTGTTTCCATGTGCCTGTCAGCAATCGCCGCCCTCGGCTGCCTAAGGAAGCAGATCTCATGTAAAGTGTGTGAGAAATACTACAGTAAGAACTTTAACAATCAGTATTTGATGATTTTTTTGAGGAGTTGCAACAATGAGTCACACACAATGTCATTACAAAGTTCACGCACACACACAATGAGGACACAAACACATAGCGCAGACACACACACACACACATAGCGCAGACACACACACACACATAGCGCAGACACGACACACGCACACACACACACACACACACACACATAGTGCAGACCCGCAGACACTTTGCACTCGTTTTGCATGCATATGTGACATGATACTGGTAATTTCCACTGCTGTATGGATATATGTTATGTTAATGTACAAAATAAAGGGGTATCCTAAGGGGTCCCTGACCCCAGCAAGCTACCCAGGGGCCAACCTCTCTCCCTGAACTTGCAGTTTGGGCCCCAGATGGCCTCTTGCCCTCCACATAAGTGATCCCTGACCCCAGAAAGCTACCCAGGGGCCAACCTTTCTCCCTTGACTTGCAGTGTGGACCCTAGAGTGCCCCCTTGCCCTACACCTAAGGTGTCCCTGACCCCAGCAAGCTACCCAGGGGCCAACCTCTCTCCCTGGTCTTGCAGTCAGGGCCCCAGCGGGCCCCTTGCTCTCCACCGAAGGGGTCCCTGACCCTAGCAAGCTACCCTGGGCCCAAGCTCTCTCCCTGGACTTGCAGTCTGGGCCCCAGAGGGCCCTTTGCCCTTCACCTAAGGGGTCCCTGACCCAGCAAGCTACCCTGGGCCCAAGCTCTCTCCCTGGACTTGCAGTCTGGGCCTCATAGTTCCCCCTTGCCTTACACCTAAGGGGGCCCTGACCCCAGCAAGCTACCCAAGGGCCAGCCTCTCTCCAATGACTTGCAGTCTGGGCCTCATAGAGCCCCCTTGCCCTCTACCTAACGTGACCCTGACCCCTGCAAGCTACCCAGGGGCCAACCTCTCTCCCTGGACTTTCAGTGTGGGCCCCAGAGGGCCCACTTACCCTCCAACTAAGGTGTCCCTGACCCCAGCAAGCTACCCAGGGGCCAACCTCTTTCCATTGTCTTGCAGTCTGGGTCCCAGAGGGCCCCTTGCCCTCCCCCAAAGGGGTCCCTCACCCCAGCAAGCTACCCAGGGGCTAACCTCTCTCCCTGCACTTGCAGTCTGGACCCGAGAGGGCCCCTTGACCTCCACATAAGGGGTCCCTCACCCCAGCAAGCTACCCAGGGGCTAACCTCTCTCCCTGCAATTGCAGTCTGGACCCGAGAGGGCCCCTTGACCTCCACTTAAGGGGTCTCTGTTCCAAGCAAGCTACCCAGAGGCCAACCTTACTCCCTGGACTTGCAGTCTGGGCTCCTTATGGCCCCCTTGCCCTCCACCTAAAGGTCCCTGACCCCAGCAAGCTACGCAGGGGCCAACCTCTCTCCATTATCTTGCAGTCTGGGCCCCAGAGGGCCACCTTACCCTCCACATAAGGGGTCCCTAGCACCAGCAAGCTACCCAGGGTCCGACCTTTCTCCCTGGACCTGCAGTCTGGGCTCTTTATGGCCCCTTGCTTTTTACCTAAGGTTCCTGACCCCAGCAGGCCAACCTCTCTCCCTGGACTTGCAATCTGGGCCACATAGTGCCCCCTTACCCTCCACCTAAGGGGTCCTTGACCCCAGCAAGCTATCCCGGGGCCAACCTCTCTCCATGGGCTTGCAGTCTGGGCCCAAGGGGGCCTCTTGCCCTCCACCTAAGGGGTCCGTGAACCCAGCGAGCTACCTTGGGGCCAACCTCTCTCTCTGGACTCCCCCAGGTGGATGGCAAAGGGCCCCCTGGGGCTCAGACTGCAAGTCCAGGGAGAGAGGTAGGCCCCTGGGTAGCTTGCTGGGGTTAGGGACCCCTTATGTGGAGGGCAAGGAGGCCCTCTAGGGCCCAGACTGCAAATCCAGGGAGAGAGGTTAGCCCCTGGGTAGCTTGCTGGTGTCAGGGACCCTTTAGGTGGAGGTCAAGGGGGCCTCAGTGTCCCACACTGTTAGTCCAGGGAAAGAGGTAGGCCCCTGGGTAGCTTGCTGGGATCAGGGACCCTTAGGTGGAGGGCAATGGGGCCTCTGGGGCCCAGACTGCAAGTCCAGGGAGAGAGGTAGGCCCCTGGGTAGCTTGCTGGGGTCAGGGACCCCTTATGTGGAGAGCAAGGGGGCCCTCTAGGGCCCAGACTGCAAGTCCAGGGAGAGATGTAGGCCCCTGGGTAGCTTGCTGGGGTCAGGGACCCGTTATGTGGAGGGCAAGAGGGTCTTTGGGGCCCAGACTGCAAGTCCAGGGAGAGAGATAGGCCCCTGCGTAGCTTGCTGGGATCAGGGACCCCTTAGGTGGAGGGCAAGGGGAACTCTGGGGCCCAGACAGATAGTCCAGGGAGAGATGTAGACCCCTGGGTAGCTTGCTGGGGTCAGGGACCCCTTAGCTGGAGGGCAAGGGAGCCCTCAGGGCCCAGACTGCAAGTCCAGGGAGAGAGGTTAGCCCCTGGGTAGCTTGCTGGGGTCTGGGACCCTTTAGGTGGAGGTCAAGGGGGCCTCTGTGTCCCACACTGTTAGTCCAGGGATAGAGGTTGGCCCCTGGGTAGCTTGCTGGGGTAAGGGACCCTTTAGGAGGAGGGCAAGGGGGCCTCTGGGGCCAGGACTGCAAGTCCAGGTAGAGAGGTTAGCCCCTGGGTAGCTAGCTGGTGTCAGGGACCCCTCATGTGGTAAGGCAAGGAGGCCCTCTAGGGCCCAGACTGCAAGTCCAGGGAGAGAGGTTGGCCCCTGGGTAGCTTGCTGGGGTCAGGGACCCCTTAGGTGGAGGGCAAGGAGGCCCTCTAGGGCCGAGACTGCAAGTCCAGGGAGAGAGGTTAGCCCCTAGGGAGCTTGCTAGGGTCAGGGACCCTTTAAGTGGAGGTCACGGGGGCCTCTGGGTCCCAGACTGCTAGTCCGGGGAGAGAGGTTGGCCCCTGGCTAGCTTGCAGCGGTCAGGGACCCTTTAGGTGGAGGTCAAGGGCGCCCTCTGAGGCCCAAACTTCAAGTCCAGGGAGAGAGGTAGGCCGCTGGGTAGCTTGCTGGGTCAAGGACCCTTTAGGTGGAGGTAAATGGCGCCCTCTAGGGCCCAAACTGCAAGTAAAGGGAGAGAGGTTGGCCCCTGGGTAGCTTGCTGGGGTAAGGGACCCTTTAGGAGGAGGGCAAGGGGGCCTCTGGGGCCAGGACTGCAAGTCAAGGTAGAGAGGTTAGCCCCTGGGTAGCTAGCTGGGGTCAGGGACCCCTCATGTGGTAAGGCAAGGGGGCCCATTAGGGCCCAGACTGCAAGTCCAGGGAGAGAGGTTGGCCCCTGGGTAGCTTGCTGGGGTCAGGGACCCCTTAAGTGGAGGGCAAGGAGGCCCTCTAGGGCCCAGACTGCAAGTCCAGGGAGAGAGGTTGGCCCCTGGGTAGCTTGCTGGGGTCAGGGACCCCATAAGTGGAGGGCAAGGAGGCCCTCTAGGGCCGAGACTGCAAGTCCAGGGAGAGAGGTTAGCCCCTAGGTAGCTTGCTGGGGTCAGGGACCCTTTAAGTGGAGGTCACGGGGGCCTCTGGGTCCCAGACTGCTAGTCCAGGGATAGAGGTGGGCCCCTGGGTAACTTGCTGGGATCAGAGACCCTTTAGGTGGAGTGCAATGGGGCCTCTGGGGCCCAGACTGCAAGTCCAGGGAGAGAGGTAGGCCCCTGGGAAGCTTGCTGGGGTTAGGGACCCTTAGGTGGAACACAAGGGGGCCTCTGGGGCCCAGACTGCAAGTCCAGGGAGAGAGGTTAGCCACTGGGTAGCTTGCTGGGGTCAGGGACCCTTTAGGTGGAGGTCAAGGGGGCCTCTGTGTCCCACACTGTTAGTCCAGGGATAGAGGTAGGCCCCTGGGTAGCTTGCTGGGATCAGGGACCCCTTAAGTGGAGAGCAATGGGGCCTCTGGGGCCCTGACTGCAAGTCCAGGGAGAGAGTTAGGCCCCTGGGTAGCTTGCTGGGGTCAGGGACCCCTTATGTGGAGGGCAAGGGGGCCCTCTAGGGCCCAGACTGCAAGTCCAGGGAGAGAGGTAGGCCCCTGGGTAGCTTGCTGAGGTCAGGGACCCCTTAGGTGGATGGCAAGTGGGCCTCTGCGGCCCAGACTGCTGGTCCAGGGACAGAGGTAGGCCCCTGCGTAGCTTGCTGGGATCAGGTACCCCTTAGGTGGAGGGCAAGGGGAATTTTGGGGCCCAGACAGCTAGTCCAGGGAGAGATGTAGGCCCCTGTGTAGCTTGCTGGGGTCAGGAACCCCTTAGCTGGAGGGCAAGGGAGCCCTCAGGGCCCAGACTGCAAGTCCAGTGGGAGAGGTTGGCCCCTGGCTAGCTTGCAGCGGTCAGGGACCCCTTAAGTGGAGGGCAAGGAGGCCCTCTAGGGCCCAGACTGCAAGTCCAGGGAGAGAGGTTAGCCCCTAGGTAGCTTGCTGGGGTCAGGGACCCTTTAAGTGGAGGTCACGGGGGCCTCTGGGTCCCAGACTGCTAGTCCAGGGATAGAGGTGGGCCCCTGGGTAGCTTGCTGGGATCAGAGACCCTTTAGGTGGAGTAAAATGGGACCCCTGGGGCCCAGACTGCAAGTCCTGGGAGAGAGGTAGGCCCCTGGGTAGCTTGCTGGGGTTAGGGACCCTTAGGTGGAAGACAAGGGGGCCTCTGGGGCCCAGACTGCAAGTCCAGGAAGAGAGGCTAGCCCCTGGGTAGCTTGCTGGGGTCAGGGACCCTTTAGGTGGAGGTCAAGGGGGCCTCTGTGTCCCACACTGTTAGTCCAGGGATAGAGGTAGGCCCCTGGGTAGCTTGCTGGGATCAGGGACCCCTTAGGTGGAGGGCAATGGGTCCTCTGGGGCCCAGACTGCAAGTCCAGGGAGAGAGGTAGGCCCCTGGGTAGCTTGCTGGGGTCAGGGACCTCTTATGTGGAGGGCAAGAGGGCCTTTGGGGCCCAGACTGCAAGTCCAGGGAGAGATGTAGGCCCCTGGGTATTTTGCCGAGGTCAGGGACCCCTTAGGTGGACGGCAAGTGGGCCTCTGCGGCCCAGACTGCTGATCCAGGGAGAGAGGTAGGCCCCTGCATAGCTTGCTGGGATCAGGGACCCCTTAGCTGGAGGGCAAGGGAGCCCTCAGGGCCCAGACTGCAAGTCCAGGGAGAGAGGTTGGCCCCTGGCTAGCTTGCTGGGATCAGAGACCCTTTAGGTGGAGTAAAATGGGACCCCTGGGGCCCAGACTGCAAGTCCAGGGAGAGAGGTAGGCCACTGGGTAGCTTGCTGGGGTTAGGGACCCTTAGGTGGAAGACAAGGGGGCCTCTGGGGCCCAGACTGCAAGTCCAGGGAGAGAGGCTAGCCCCTGGGTAGCTTGCTGGCGTCAGGGACCCTTTAGGTGGAAGTCAAGGGGGCCTCTGTGTCCCACACTGTTAGTCCAGAGATAGAGGTAGGCCCCTGGGTAGCTTGCTGGGATCAGGGACCCCTTAGGTGGATGGCAATGGGGCCTCTGGGACCCAGACTGCAAGTCCAGGGAGAGAGGTAGGCCCCTGGGTAGCTTGCTGGGGTCAGGGACCTCTTATGTGGAGGGCAAGGGGGCCCTCTAGGGCCCAGACTGCAAGTCCAGGGAGAGAGGTTGGCCCCTGGCTAGCTTGCAGCGGTCAGGGACCCTTTAGGTGGAGGTCAAGGGCGCCCTCTGAGGCCCAAACTGCAAGTCCAGGGAGAGAGGTAGGCCGCTGGGTAGCTTGCTGGGTCAGGGACCCTTTAGGTGGGGGTGAAGGGCGCCCTCTAGGGCCCAAACTGCAAGTAAAGGGAGAGAGGTTGGCTCCTGGGTAACTTGCTGGGGTCAGGGACCCCTTAAGTGGAGGGCAAGGAGGCCCTCTAGGGCTCAGACTGCAAGTCCAGGGAGAGAGGTTGGCCCCTAGGTAGCTTGCTGGGGTCAGGGACCCTTTAAGTGGAGGTCAAGGGGGCCTCTGGGTCCCAGACTGCTAGTCCAGGAATAGAGGTAGGCCCCTGGGTAGCTTGCTGGGATCAGAGACCCTTTAGGTGGAGTGCATGGGGCCTCTGGGGCCCAGACTGCAAGTCCTGGGAGAGAAGTAGGCCCCTGGGTAGCTTGCTGGGGTCAGCAGACCCTTCAGCTGGAGGACAAGGGGCCCTCCAGAGCCCAAACTGCCACCCAGGGACAGTAGCTGGCCCCTGGGGCAGCCTGCTGGGGTCACAGACCCTTCAGCTGGAGGACAAGGGGCCCTCAAGAGCCCAAACTGCCACCCAGGGACAGTAGCTGGCCCCTGGGGCAGCCTGCTGGGGTCACAGACCCTTCAGCTGGAGGACAAGGGGCCCCCAAGAGCCCAAACTGCCACCCAGGGACAGTAGCTGGCCCCTGGGCAGCCTGCTGGGGTCACAGACCCTTCAGCTGGAGGACAAGGGGCCCTCAAGAGCCCAAACTGCCACCCAGGGACAGTAGCTGGCCCCTGGGGCAGCCTGCTGGGGTCACAGACCCTTCAGCTGGAGGACAAGGGGCCCTCAAGAGCCCAAACTGCCACCCAGGGACAGTAGCTGGCCCTGGGGCAGCCTGCTGGGGTCACAGACCCTTCAGCTGGAGGACAAGGGGCCCTCAAGAGCCCAAACTGCCACCCAGGGACAGTAGCTGGCCCCTGGGGCAGCCTGCTGGGGTCACAGACCCTTCAGCTGGAGGACAAGGGGCCCTCCAAGAGCCCAAACTGCCACCCAGGGACAGTAGCTGGCCCCTGGGGCAGCCTGCTGGGGTCACAGACCCTTCAGCTGGAGGACAAGGGGCCCTCAAGAGCCCAAACTGCCACCCAGGGACAGTAGCTGGCCCCTGGGGCAGCCTGCTGGGGTCACAGACCCTTCAGCTGGAGGACAAGGGGCCCTCAAGAGCCCAAACTGCCACCCAGGGACAGTAGCTGGCCCCTGGGGCAGCCTGCTGGGGTCACAGACCCTTCAGCTGGAGGACAAGGGGCCCTCAAGAGCCCAAACTGCCACCCAGGGACAGTAGCTGGCCCCTGGGGCAGCCTGCTGGGGTCACAGACCCTTCAGCTGGAGGACAAGGGGCCCTCAAGAGCCCAAACTGCCACCCAGGGACAGTAGCTGGCCCCTGGGGCAGCCTGCTGGGGTCACAGACCCTTCAGCTGGAGGACAAGGGGCCCTCCAGAGCCCAAACTGCCACCCAGGGACAGTAGCTGGCCCCTGGGGCAGCCTGCTGGGGTCACAGACCCTTCAGCTGGAGGACAAGGGGCCCCCAAGAGCCCAAACTGCCACCCAGGGACAGTAGCTGGCCCCTGGGGCAGCCTGCTGGGGTCACAGACCCTTCAGCTGGAGGACAAGGGGCCCTACAGAGCCCAAACTGCCACCCAGGGACAGTAGCTGGCCCCTGGGGCAGCCTGCTGGGGTCACAGACCCTTCAGCTGGAGGACAAGGGGCCCCCAAGAGCCCAAACTGCCACCCAGGGACAGTAGCTGGCCCCTGGGGCAGCCTGCTGGGGTCACAGACCCTTCAGCTGGAGGACAAGGGGCCCTCCAGAGCCCAAACTGCCACCCAGGGACAGTAGCTGGCCCCTGGGGCAGCCTGCTGGGGTCACAGACCCTTCAGCTGGAGGACAAGGGGCCCCCAAGAGCCCAAACTGCCACCCAGGGACAGTAGCTGGCCCCTGGGGCAGCCTGCTGGGGTCACAGACCCTTCAGCTGGAGGACAAGGGGCCCTCAAGAGCCCAAACTGCCACCCAGGGACAGTAGCTGGCCCCTGGGGCAGCCTGCTGGGGTCACAGACCCTTCAGCTGGAGGACAAGGGGCCCCCAAGAGCCCAAACTGCCACCCAGGGACAGTAGCTGGCCCCTGGGGCAGCCTGCTGGGGTCACAGACCCTTCAGCTGGAGGACAAGGGGCCCTCCAGAGCCCAAACTGCCACCCAGGGACAGTAGCTGGCCCCTGGGGCAGCCTGCTGGGGTCACAGACCCTTCAGCTGGAGGACAAGGGGCCCCCAAGAGCCCAAACTGCCACCCAGGGACAGTAGCTGGCCCCTGGGGCAGCCTGCTGGGGTCACAGACCCTTCAGCTGGAGGACAAGGGGCCCTCCAGAGCCCAAACTGCCACCCAGGGACAGTAGCTGGCCCCTGGGTCAGCCTGCTGGGGTCACAGACCCTTCAGCTGGAGGACAAGGGGCCCTCCAGAGCCCAAACTGCCACCCAGGGACAGTAGCTGGCCCCTGGGGCAGCCTGCTGGGGTCACAGATCCCTTCAGCTGGAGGACAAGGGCCCCTCAAGAGCCCAAACTGCCACCCAGGGACAGTAGCTGCCCCCTGGGGCAGCCTGCTGGGGTCACAGACCCTTCAGCTGGAGGACAAGGGGCCCTCAAGAGCCCAAACTGCCACCCCAGGGAGAGTGGCAGGCCCCTGGGGCAGCCTGCTGGGGTCACAGACCCTTCAGCTGGAGGACACGGGGCCCTCAAGAGCCCAAACTGCCACCAAGGGACAGTAGCTGGCCCCTGGGGCAGCCTACTGGGGTCACAGACCCTTCAGCTGGAGGACAAGGGGCCCTCAAGAGCCCAAACTGCCATCCAGGGACAGTAGCTGGCCCCTGGGGCAGCCTGCTGGGGTCACAGACCTTTCAGCTGGAGGACAAGGGGCCCTCAACAGCCCAAACTGCAACCCAGGGAGAGTGGCAGGCCCCAGGGGCAGCCCACTGGGGTCACAGACCCTTCAGCTGGTGGACAAGGGGCCCTCAAGAGCCCAAACTGCCACCCAGGGACTGTAGCTGGCGCCTGGGGCAGCCCGCTGGGGTCACAGACCCTTCAGCTGGAGGACAAGGGGCCCTCAAGAGCCCAAACTGCCACCCAGGGAGAGTGGCAGGCCCCTGGGGCAGCCCAATGCATTCACAGACCTATCTGCTGGAGGACAAGGGGCCCTCAAGAGCCCAAACTGCCACCCAGGGACAGTGGCTGGCCTCTGGGGCAGCCTGCTGGGATTCACAGACCAGCCAGCTGGAGGACAAGGGGCCCTCAATAGCCCAAACTGCAACCCAGGGAGAGTGGCAGGCCCCTGGGGCAGCCAACTGGGATCACAGACCCTTCAGCTGGAGGACAAGGGGCCCTCAAGAGCCCAAACTGCCACCCAGGGACAGTAGCTGGCCCCTGGGGCAGCCTGCTGGGGTCACAGACCCTTCAGCTGGAGGACAAGGGGCCCTCAAGAGCCCAAACTGCCACCCAGGGACAGTAGCTGGCCCCTGGGGCAGCCTGCTGGGGTCACAGACCCTTCAGCTGGAGGACAAGGGGCCCTCAAGAGCCCAAACTGCCACCCAGGGACAGTAGCTGGCCCCTGGGGCAGCCTGCTGGGGTCACAGACCCTTCAGCTGGAGGACAAGGGGCCCTCAAGAGCCCAAACTGCCACCCAGGGACAGTAGCTGGCCCCTGGGGCAGCCTGCTGGGGTCACAGACCCTTCAGCTGGAGGACAAGGGGCCCTCCAAGAGCCCAAACTGCCACCCAGGGACAGTAGCTGGCCCCTGGGGCAGCCTGCTGGGGTCACAGACCCTTCAGCTGGAGGACAAGGGGCCCTCAAGAGCCCAAACTGCCACCCAGGGACAGTAGCTGGCCCCTGGGGCAGCCTGCTGGGGTCACAGACCCTTCAGCTGGAGGACAAGGGGCCCTCAAGAGCCCAAACTGCCACCCAGGGACAGTAGCTGGCCCCTGGGGCAGCCTGCTGGGGTCACAGACCCTTCAGCTGGAGGACAAGGGGCCCTCAAGAGCCCAAACTGCCACCCAGGGACAGTAGCTGGCCCCTGGGGCAGCCTGCTGGGGTCACAGACCCTTCAGCTGGAGGACAAGGGGCCCTCAAGAGCCCAAACTGCCACCCAGGGACAGTAGCTGGCCCCTGGGGCAGCCTGCTGGGGTCACAGACCCTTCAGCTGGAGGACAAGGGGCCCTCAAGAGCCCAAACTGCCACCCAGGGACAGTAGCTGGCCCCTGGGGCAGCCCACTGGGGTCACAGACCCTTCAGCTGGAGGACAAGGGGCCCTCAAGAGCCCAAACTGCCACCCAGGGACAGTAGCTGGCCCTGGGGCAGCCTGCTGGGGTCACAGACCCTTCAGCTGGAGGACAAGGGGCCCTCAAGAGCCCAAACTGCCACCCAGGGACAGTAGCTGGCCCCTGGGGCAGCCCTACTGGGGTCACAGACCCTTCAGCTGGAGGACAAGGGGCCCTCAAGAGCCCAAACTGCCACCCAGGGACAGTAGCTGGCCCCTGGGGCAGCCATGCTGGGGTCACAGACCCTTCAGCTGGAGGACAAGGGGCCCTCAAGAGCCCAAACTGCCACCCAGGGACAGTAGCTGGCCCCTGGGGCAGCCTGCTGGGGTCACAGACCCTTCAGCTGGAGGACAAGGGGCCCTCAAGAGCCCAAACTGCCACCCAGGGACAGTAGCTGGCCCCTGGGGCAGCCTACTGGGGTCACAGACCCTTCAGCTGGAGGACAAGGGGCCCTCAAGAGCCCAAACTGCCACCCAGGGACAGTAGCTGGCCCCTGGGGCAGCCCCTGGGGTCACAGACCCTTCAGCTGGAGGACAAGGGGCCCTCAAGAGCCCAAACTGCCACCCAGGGACAGTAGCTGGCCCCTGGGGCAGCCCACTGGGGTCACAGACCCTTCTTCTGGAAGGCAAGGGGCCCTCAAGAGCCCAAACTTCAACCCAGTGACAGTGGCAGAACCCTGGGGCGGCCCCACTGGGGTCACAGACCCTTCAGCTGGAGGACAAGGGGCCCTACAGAGCCCAAACTGCCACCCAGGGACAGTGGCAGGCCACTGGGGCAGCCCACTGGGGTCACAGACCCTTCAGCTGGAGGACAAGGGCCCCTCAAGAGCCCAAACTTCAACCCAGGGACAGTGGCAGGCCTCTGGGGCAGCCCACTGGGGTCACATACCCTTTAGCTGAAGGGCAAGGGGCCCTCAGGAGCCCAAACTGCAAGTGCAGGGAGAGAGGTTGGCCCCTGGGTAGCTTGCTGGCGTCAGGGACCCCTTTTGTGAAGGGCATGGGGCCCTCTGGGGACAAGATTGCAAGTCTAGGGAGAGAGGTTGGCCTCTGGGCAGCTTGCTGGGGTCAGGGACCCCAAAGGAAGAGGGCAAGGGGCCCTCTAGGGCCCAGACTGCAAGACAATTGAGAGAGGATGGCCCATGGGTAGCTTTCTGGTGTCAGGGACCTTTAAGTGAAGGGCAAGGGGACATAGGGAGCCCAGACTGCAAGTCAAGGGAGAGAGGTTGACCCCAGGGTAGCTTGCTGAGGTCAGGGACCCCTTATGTGGAGGGCAAGGGGCCCTTTTGGCCCAGACTGCAAGTCCAGGGAGAGAGGCCTCTGGGTAGCTTGCTGCAGGAACCCCTTAGGTGAAAGGCAAGGGGGGCCCTCTGTTGCCCAGATTGCAAGTCTAGGGAGTAAGGTTGGCCCCTGTGTAGCTTGCTTGGGTTAGAGACCCCTTAGGTGGAGGGCAAGGGGGCCCTTTTGGCATAGACTGCAAGTCAAGGGAGAGAGGTTGGCCCCTGGGTAGCCTGCTGATGTCAGGGACCCCTTTGGATGTAAGCAAGGGGGCCCTCTGGGGCCCAGACTGCAAGTCCAGGGAGAGAGGTCGGCACCTGGGTAGCTTGCTGACGTCAGGGAGCCCTTAGTTGGAGGGCAGGGGGCCCTTTTGGGGCCCAGACCGCAAGTCCAGGGAGAGAGGTTGGCCTCTGGGTAGCTTTCTGGGGTCAGGGACCCCTGAGGTGGAGGGCAAGGGGGGCCTCCGTTGCCCAGACTGCAAGTCCAGGGAGTAATGTAGGGCCCTGGGTAGATTGCTTGGGTCAGAGACCCCTTAGGTGGAGGGCAAGGGGGCCCTCTCGGGGCCAGATTGCAAGTCGAGGGAGAAAGGTTGGCCCCTGGGTAGCTTGCTGGGGTCAGGGACCCCTTAGTTGGAGGGAAGGGTTTCCCTAAAGAGCCCAGACTGCAAGTCCAGGGAGAGAGCTTGGCCCCAGAGTTGCTTGCTGGGGTCAGGTACCACTTAGGTGGAGGGCAAGGGTTCCCTAAAGAGCCCGGACTGCGAGTCAAGAAAGAGAGGTTGGACCCTGGGTAGCTTGCTGGGGCCAGGGACCCCTTAGGTGGAGGGCAAGGTGGCCCTCTGCCGCCCAGACTGCAAGTCCAGGGAGAGAGGTTGGCCCCAGGGTTGCTTGCTGGGGTCAGGTACCACTTAGGTGGAGGGCAAGGGTTCCCTAAAGAGCCCGGACTGCAAGTCAAGAAAGAGAGGTTGGACCCTGGGTAGCTTGCTGGGGTCAGGAACCCCTTAGGTGGAGGGCAAGGTGGCCCTCCCCCTTAGGTGGAGGGCAAGGTGGCCCTCTGGCGCCCAGACTGCAAGTCCAGGGAGAGAGGTTGGTCCCTGGGTAGATTGCTGGGGTCAGGGACCCCTCAGTTGGAGGGAAGGGTTTCCCTAAAGAGCCCGGACTGCAAGTCCAGAGAGAGAGGTTGGACCCTGGGTAGATTGCTGGGGTCAGGGATCCCTTAGTTGGAGGGAAGGGTTTCCCTAAAGAGCCCAGACTGCAAGTGCATTGAGAGATGTTGGCCCCTGGGTAGCTTGCTGAGGTCAGGGACCCCTTAGGTGGAGGGCAAGGGCTAGCGGATACCTTTCCAGCTTTAACCTAGTACTGGGAAACACCCATACACACTCACATTCACACACACACACACACACACACTCATACACTACTGCCAGTTTAGTTAACTATTATTGACCTATTACGCATGTCTTAAGACTGTAGTTGAAACGGGTATTTTTTTACTTTTTTTACTATTGTACATTTTTCAGGCTGTACTTCCTTACTTTTACTGAAGTACAAAAGTGTAGTCAGTACTTCGACTTTTACCAGAGTCGTTTTAAACATGATTAGCTTTATTTCTACTTAAGTAAAGGATGTGTGTACTTTTGCCATCTCTGTTGGTGGTAAGACTGTTAAGAGAACATCCTGTTTCTACATCTATTCACCTCAAAAATTGATTACGTCTGTCCAGCGCTGCATCATGCCCGACTCCAACTTTTTATGTGGAAATATTTATGTTCAAATGGCTTTGTATAATGTACAAGTATTATTACCTGAATGTAATTGTTTTTAATTTTTGATATAAAATAAAGAAAAAAAAAAAAAAAAAAAGTGTACTGGGCCCATAATCCATAGGTCGTTGGATCGAAACCATCCTCTGCTAGAATAACATTTAATTGAATCTGTTTGTTAAATTTAGGTGAGTATCCACAGCTGTATCCCATCTAGGCTTTACCAGCAGCTGTATCTCATCTAGGCTTTAGCAGCAGTAAATTTAGGTCAGTATCCACAGCTGTATCTCATCTAGGCTTTACCAGCAGAATTTTTAGGTGAGTATCCACAGCTGTATCTCATCTAGGCTTTACCAGCGGAATGTTTAGGTGAGTGTCCACAGCTGTATCCCCCACTCATCAAGACTTTAGCAGCAGTAAATTTAGGTGAGTATCCACAGCTGTATCTCATCTAGGCTTTACCAGCGGAATGTTTAGGTGAGTGTCCACAGCTGTATCCCCCACTCATCAAGACTTTAGCAGCAGTAAATTAAGGTAAGTATCCACAGCTGTATCTCATCAAGACTTTAGCAGTAGTAAATTTAGGTAAGTATATACAGCTGTATCTCATCTAGGCTTTAGCAGCAGCTGTATCTCATCTAGGCTTTACCAGCAGCTGTATCTCATCTAGGCTTTACCAGCGGAATGTTAAAATGAGTGTCCACAGCTGTATCTCATCAAGACTTTACCAGGAGTATTTTTAGGTGAGTATCTACAGCTGTATCTCATCTAGGCTTTACCAGAAGGATGTTTAGGTAAGTGTCCACAGCTGTATCTCATCTAGACTTTAGCAGCAGGATGTTTAGATGAGTATCCACAGCTGTATCTCATCTAGACTTTAGCAGCAGGATTTTTAGGTGAGTGTCCACAGCTGTATCTCATATAGGCTTTACCAGATGGACGTTTAGGTGAGTGTCCACTGCTGGATCCCCAGTAGCCTGTAGCAGCAGAGTGGCGTAGCGGAAGCATGCTGGGCTCATAACCCAGAGGTCGATGGATCGAAACCGTCCTCTGCTAGAATAACATTTAATTGAATCTGTTTGTTAAACATTCCGCTGGTAAAACCTAGATGAGATACAGCTGTGGATACTCACCTAAAAATTCTGCTGCTAAAGCCTAGATGAGATACAGCTGCTGGTAAAGCCTAGGCTCATCTAGGCTTTACCAGAAGGATGTTTAGGTGAGTGTCCACAGCTGTATCTCTTATAGGCTTTACCAGAAGGATGTTTAGGTGAGTGTCCACAGCTGGATCCCCCGTTCTCCGTAGCAGCAGAGTGGCGCAGCGGAAGTTCGAAACCATCCTCTGCTAGGATAGCATTTAATTGAATATGTTTGTTAAATTTAGGTGAGTATCCACAGCTGTATCTCATCTAGGCTGTACCAGATGGATGTTTAGGTGAAATCACCTCTGCTAGGATAACATTTAATTGAATCTGTTTGTTAAATTTAGGTGAGTATCCACAGCTGTATCTCATCTAGGCTTAACCAGCAGCTGTATCTCATCTAGGCTTTACCAGCGGAATGTTAAGGTGAGTGTCCACAGCTGTATCTCATCAAGACTTTACCAGCAGGATTTTTAGGTGAGTGTCCACAGCTGTATCTCATCTAGGCCTTACCAGCAGCTGTATCTCATCTAGGCTTTACCAGCGGAATGTTAGGGTGAGTGTCCACAGCTGTATCTCATCAAGACTTTACCAGCGGGATTTTTAGGTGAATGTCCACAGCTGTATCTCATCTAGTCCTTACCAGCAGCTGTATCTCATCTAGGCCTTACCAGCAGCTGTATCTCATCTAGGCTTTACCAGCAGGATTTTTAGGTGAGTATCCACAGCTGTATCTCATCTAGGCTTTACCAGAAGGATGTTTAGGTGACTATCTACAGCTGTATCTCATCTAGGCTTTACCAGCAGCTGTATCTCATCTAGGCTTTACCAGCGGAATGTTAAGGTGAGTGTCCACAGCTGTATCTCATCTAGGCCTTACCAGCAGCTGTATCTCATCTAGGCTTTACCAGAAGGATTTTTAGGTGAGTATCTACAGCTGTATCTCATCTAGGCTTTACCAGAAGGATGTTTAGGTGAGTGTCCACAGCTGTATCTCATCTAGGCTTTAACAGCGGGATTTTTAGGTGAGTATCCACAGCTGTATCTACAGCTGTATCTCATCTAGGCTTTACCAGCAGCTGTATCTCATCTAGGCCTTACAAGCAGCTGTATCTCATCTAGGCTTTTCCAGCGGAATGTTAAGGTGATTTTCCACAGCTGTATCTCATCTAGGCCTTACCAGCAGCTGTATCTCATCTAGGCCTTACCAGCAGCTGTATCTCATCAAGACTTTGCCAGCGGGATTTTTAGGTGAATGTCCACAGCTGTATCTCATCTAGGCGTTACCAGCGGAATGTTTAGGTGAGTGTCCATAGCTGTATCCCCCACTCATCAAGACTTTAGCAGCAGTAAATTTAGGTAAGTATCCATAGCTATATCTCATCTAGGCTTTACCAGAAGGATTTTTAGGTGAGTGTCCACAGCTGTATCTCATATAGGCGTTACCAGCGGAACGTTTAGGTGGGTATCCACAGCTGTATCTCATCTAGGCTTCACCAGCAGCTGTATCTCATCTAGGTTTTAGCAGCAGTAAATTTAGGTGAGTATCCGCAGCTGTATCTCATCTAGGCTTTACCAGCGGAATGTTTAGGTGAGCGTCTACAGCTGTATCTCCCACTCATCAAGACTTTAGCAGCAGTAAATTTAGGTAAGTATCCACAGCTGTATCTCATATAGGCTTTACCAGCAGGATTTTTAGGTGAGTGTCCACAGCTGTATCTCATCAAGACTTAACCAGCTGGATTTTTAGGTGAGTGTCCATAGCTGTATCTCATCTAGGCCTTACCAGCGGCTGTATCTCATCTAGGCTTTACCGGCAGGATTTTTAGGTGAGTATCGACAGCTGTATCTCATCTAGGCTTTACCAGCGGAATGTTAAGGTGAGTATCCACAGCTGTATCTCATCTAGGCTTTACTAGAACGATGTTTAGGTGAGTGTCCACAGCTGTATCTCATCTAGGCTTTACCAGCAGATTTTTAGGTGAGTGTCCACAGCTGTATCTCATCTAGGCTTTACCAGCAGCTGTATCTCATCTAGGCTTTACCAGCGGAATGTTAAGGTGAGTATCCACAGCTGTATCTCATCTAGGCTTTACCAGCAGCTGTATCTCATCTAGGCTTTACCAGCGGAATGTTAAGGTGAGTATCCACAGCTGTATCTCATCTAGGCTTTACTAGAACGATGTTTAGGTGAGTGTCCACAGCTGTATCTCATCTAGGCTTTACCAGCGGATTGTTTAGGTGGGTATCTACAGCTGTATCTCATCAAGACTTTACCAGCAGATTTTTAGGTGAGTGTCCACAGCTGTATCTCATCTAGGCTTTACCAGCAGCTGTATCTCATCTAGGCTTTACCAGCGGAATGTTAAGGTGAGTATCTACAGCTGTATCTCATCTAGTCATTAGCAGCAGTAAAATTAGGTGAGTATCCACAGCTGTATCTCATCTAGGCATTACCAGCAGGATGTTTAGGTGAGTGTCCACAGCTGTATCTCATCTAGGCTGTACCAGCGGAACGTTTAGGTGGGTATCTACAGCTGTATCTCATCTAGGCTTTACCAGATGGATGTTTAGGTGAGTGTCCACAGCTGAATCCCCAGTTGTCCGTAGCAGCAGAGTGGTGTAGCGGAAGCGTGCTGGGCCCATAACCCAGTGGTCGATGGATCGAAACCATCCTCTGCTAGGAAAACATTTAATTGAATCTGTTTGTTAAATTTAGGTGTGTATCCACAGCTGTATCTCATCTAGGCTTTACCAGCAGCTGTATCTCATCTAGGCTTTACCAGCGGAATGTTTAGGTGAGTGTCCAAAGCTGTATCTTATCAAGACTTTACCAGCAGTTAAGTGAGTGAGTGTTCATAGCTGTATCTCATCTAGGCTTTAGCAGCAGTAAATTTAGGTAAGTATCCACAGCTGTATCTCATCTAGGCCTTACCAGCAGCTGTATCTCATCTAGGCTTTACCGGCAGGATTTTTAGGTGAGTATCTACAGCTGTATCTCATCAAGACTTTACCAGCAGTAAAATTAGGTGAGTATCTACAGCTGTATCTCATCAAGACTTTACCAGCAGTAAAATTAGGTGAGTATCTACAGCTGTGTCTAATCTAGGCTTTAAGAGAAGGATGTTTAAGCTGCGGTCACACTTGACTTTTCTTCCCATAGACTTCCATTCATACGCACGCGAATGCGTCAGACCGGAAACGCGGGGTCATGCGTGAAGTTTCGCAAGTTGCTGCGGTGCAAAGTTCAAGCTTGGTGAACTCTAACCTGCGAAATCGCATCACTTGGCTGCATGGGACCAATCGAGGATCAAAACAGGACCTCTCTGGACAGAAATTTAAAACATGGAGCGATCGCTGGCTTTTTAAAATGTCTAATAAGCTTGTTTAATCCCGCCCCTTTTCGCAGCGCAGCACGACAGAATTTCGCACACACAAAGCCCGGTGTGACCGTAGCTTTAAGGTGCGGTCACACTTGACTTTTCCTCCCATAGACTTCCATTCAAACGCACGCGAATGCGTCAGACCGGAAACGCAGGGTCATGTGTTAAGTTTCGCAGGTTGCAGCAGTGCAAAGTTCAAGCTTGGTGAACTCTGACCTGCGAAATCGCATCACTTGACTGCGTGAAACCAATAGAGGATCAAACAGGATCTCTCTGGACAGAAATTTAAAACATGGAGCAATCGCTGCCTTTTTTTTAATGTCTAATCATCTTGTTTAATCCCGCCCCTTTTCGCAGCGCTGCACGACAGAATTTCGCACACACAAAGCCCGGTGTGACCGTAGCTTAAGGTGAGTGTCCACAGCTGTATCTCATCTAGGCAGTACCAGCGGAACGTTTAGGTGAGTATCTACAGCTGTATCTCATCTAGGCTTTACCATATGGATGTTTAGGTGAGTGTCCACAGCTGGATCCCCAATTGTCCGTAGCAGCAAAGTGGCGTAGCGGAAGCGTGCTGGGCCCATAACCCAGAGGTTGATGGATCGAAACCGTCCTCTGCTAGGATAACATTTAATTGAATCTGTTTGTTAAATTTAGGTGTGTATCCACAGCTGTATCTTATCTAGGCTTTACCAGCAGCTGTATCTCATCTAGGCTTTACCAGCGGAATGTTAAGGTGAGTGTCCACAGCTGTATCTCATCAAGACTTTACCAGCAGTTAATTTAGGTGAGTGTTCATAGCTGTATCTCATCTAGGCTTTACCAGAAGTATGTTTAGGTGAGTTTCCACAGCTGTATCTCATATAGGCGTTACCAGCGGAATGTTTAGGTGGGTATCTACAGCTGTATCTCAACTAGGCTTTACCAGCAGCTGTATCTCATCTAGGCTTTACCAGCGGAATGTTAAGGTGAGTGTCCACAGCTGGATCCCCAGTTGTCCGTAGCAGCAGAGTGGCGCAGCGGAATCGTGCTGGGCCCATAACCCAGAGGTCGATGGATCGAAACCATCCTCTGCTAGGTTAACATTTATTTGAATCTGTTTGTTAAATTAGGTGAGTATCCACAGCTGTATCTCATCTAGGCTTTACCAGCAGCTGTATCTCATCTAGGCTTTACCAGCGGAATGTTAAGGTGAGTGTCCACAGCTGTATCTCATCAAGACTTTGCCAGCAGGATTTTTAGGTGAGTGTCCACAGCTGTATCTCAACTAGGCCTTACCAGCAGCTGTATCTCATCTAGGCCTTACCAGCAGCTGTATCTCATCTACGCTTTACCAGAAGGATGTTTAGGTGAGTGTCCACAGCTGTATCTCATCTAGGCTTTACCAGCAGCTGTATCTCATCTAGGCTTTACCAGCGGAATGTTAAGGTGAGTATCCACAGCTGTATCTCATCTAGGCTTTACTAGAACGATGTTTAGGTGAGTGTCCACAGCTGGATCCCCAGTTGTCCGTAGCAGCAGAGTGGCGCAGCGGAAGCGTGCTGGGCCCATAACCCAGAGGTCGATGGATCGAAACCATCCTCTGCTAGGATAACATTAAATTGAATCTGTTTGTTAAATTTAAGTGAGTATACACAGCTGTATCTCATCTAGGCTTTACCAGAAGGATGTTTAGGTGAGTATCTACAGCTGTATCTCATCTAGGCTTTACCAGCAGGATGTTAAGGTGAGTGTCCACAGCTGTAGCTCATCAAGACTTTGCCAGCAGGATTTTTAGGTGAGTGTCCACAGCTGTATCTCATCTAGGCCTTACCAGCAGCTGTATCTCATCTAGGCCTTACCAGCAGCTGTATCTCACCTAGGCTTTACCAGCGGAATGTTAAAGCTGCGGTCACACTTGACTTTTCTTCCCATAGACTTCCATTCATATGCACGCGAATGCGTCAGACCGGAAACGCGGGGTCATGCGTGAAGTTTCGCAGGTTGCTGCGGTGCAAAGTTCAAGCTTGGTGAACTCTAACCTGCGAAATCGCATCACTTGGCTGCATGGGACCAATCGAGGATCAAAACAGGACCTCTCTGGACAGAAATTTAAAACATGGAGCGATCGCTGGCTTTTTAAAATGTCTAATAAGCTTGTTTAATCCCGCCCCTTTTCGCAGCGCAGCACGACAGAATTTCGCACACACAAAGCCCGGTGTGACCGTAGCTTTAGGTGATTGTCCACAGCTGTATCTCATCAAGACTTTACCAGCGGGATTTTTAGGTGAATGTCCACAGCTGTATCTCATCTAGGCCTTACCAGCAGCTGTATCTCATCTAGGCCTTACCAGCAGCTGTATCTCATCTATGCTTTACCAGCAGTAAATTTAGGTGAGTATCCACAGCTGTATCTCATCTAGGCGTTACCAGCAGGATGTTTAGGTGAGTGTCCACAGCTGTATCTCATGTAGGCTTTACCAGCGGAATGTTTAGGTGAGTGTCCACAGCTGTATCCCCCACTCATCAAGACTTTAGCAGCAGTAAATTTAGGTAAGTATCCACAGCTGTATCTCATCTAGGCTTTAGCAGCAGTAAATTTAGGTAAGCATCCTCAGCTGTATCTCATCCAGGCTTTACCAGCAGCTGTATCTCATCTAGGCTTTACCAGCGGAATGTTAAGGTGAGTGTCCACAGCTGTATCTCATCAAGACTTTACCAGCAGGATTTTTAGGTGAGTATCTACAGCTGTATCTCATCTAGGCTTTACCAGAACGATGTTTATTTGAGTGTCCACAGCTGGATCCCCAGTTGTACGTAGCAGCAGATTGGCGCAGCGGAAGTGTGCTGGGCCCATAACCCGGAGGTCGATGGATCGAAACCATCCACTGCTAGGATAACATTTAATTGAATCTGTTTGTTAAATTTAGGTGTGTATCCGCCAGAGCCGGCCCAATGCATAAGCGGACTAAGCGGCTGCTTAGGGCCCCATGGCCACCAGGGGACCCCCAAGAGTGCACGAAATATATGAGTGACTTTCGTTTTATGTTTGTTTGTTGGGTTATGGATAAGGGGTGGGACAAAACATATGCCCATTTATCATGTTATTTCCGGCCGCGATACATACTCTGGCGCCACGTATCAATACTTATCTAAATTTACAAAAGATATGAATTAATTCATCAGTCTTTCACACTGACTGCAACAGATTACCGCTTTAGATACAGTACACTCAGCCACCACCAGGCGCTTCCCATAACAGCAGATCATCAGAGACACACCGGCGTCATGTAAACCGCTGACAGGTGAGCCATTGCAATGGTGGAAATCTCAGGCATACGGACATTCTTCTGTCCAAGCTGGACCAAGGTATTTGTAATTCAGACATCCAGCTGCCCCGAATTTTCCGCTAGTTTCTTCCTCACAGACGCGCTTTCACTTCGCTATATGGCTCGCGCGTGCCCGCGGGCAGTGCTGTGACTTAAATGTGCTCAAACTTTTTAATTCCGCCAAAATAGGTATTAGATAAAGATATCAATAGGGGATGAACATATAATTTAAAAGGCCTTGCGTTTATTTAACCCTTACAGATTTTGGCAAAGTCTTGTAGATGGTATTTTGGCTAAAAATATTAGGGTAATTAAAATTTTTTTTTAAATAGATGAGTAAATAACTGATGTTCTCCTCTGCTGAAAACAGAGGAGTCTGTTCTCACCTCTCAGAGCATTCTGATCAGTTAAGAAAAAAATATTAATGCATTTAAAATATTACAAATATTTAATGCATGATTGTTTATTCAAAATAAACCAGGGCTAAGCATAACATGTTTTCATAAAATAAGTTGATCAAGTTGTAATAAGTGTTTTAAGTTTACAGAAAACTAGAAAGCAATAATTGACTATTTTGACAGTGTTTTCTTAAATGCATATTCCACAAAATTGAGATTCTGCTGCTATGATAGAGATGATTGTGATTTTCAATCACAAACTGCTCTTTGCACATCAGCATTGTTAAGTTGTTTGACAATTTTAGAAACATGCTGTTATTAAAAGAAATGCATCATAACTTTTTGATGCATTTTATCCATTTTTCATGATATATTTGTGATTGTTTTTTTTGTAATCTGTTGATTTATCGCAGAATCACTGATATCGTGATTGAAGCAACAGTGCACGGCACAGCAGCAAAACGCTTCATAAACTTGGTGATAAAAAATAAGCCTCTGATTTATACATTAGTTTCAAATTGTTTCAAATCAATTTCTTTTATTTTTTTAATAAAAAAAGCTCAATAATCTGCCAATTAGGGTAAATAAAAGAATATTGTTTTTGGTTTTAAAGAAGATTATTTGACTTATCTCATTGGCAGATTAATTTGTTCACTTTACAGAAAAAAAATTCACTTAATTTAGAATTATTTCTGAAAACTGACATTTTTTTCTAGATATTTAGCAATACGCTATATGCGAATATATGCTATTTGAACTACAAAATGCATTTTTTTTCAGTGTTAACATTTATCCATTTTAAAAAAATGATCTTTATTGTCACTATTCTTGACTGTTTGGCAGCGTTTTGTGACTGAATAATAATAAAATTAAGTATGCTATTGGCTACTTCCAGCTGTTTTTGTTTCTGTCAACATTAATTACAGCTTAGGTTAATGTTTTGTGTCTAATTGTTTAGTTTTGTGGCATCATTAGGCAGTTGATCAATAGGCAGTTGTTTCTGCAGTATAATATTTGGAATTGTCTTTAAACATTTTATGATTTAAGCAACACAGCTACAGCAAATAAAATCGATAATGCATCTTTTAAATTTACAGTGTGCAAATAAATCAAGGATCGACGATAATTTGTCACATTGTTTGCACCAAGGGGGCCCCAAATAAAATCCTGCTTAGGGCCCCCTGAAGGCTTGGGCCGGCCCTGATTTTAGGTATTTTACTCAATCTAGGTTAGAGATATAACAGCCACACAGGACTGGGTGACCGGTTTAAGATGGCGGTGGTATTGACGTGCCATCCAGTGGCTCACGAGGCGTCTATCTATCTATTATGTCATGTCTATGGCGACAGCGTCCCCACGAAGGAGTTCTCGCGAGATAGTTTGTTTAAGGGTTTAACTTGAAATCTCGCGATATGTGTTGTGTTTATGGAACAGTTAGCGCGCGCTGCAGGCTTCTGCTTTCCGCCTGTTTTTGGTTTTGCTACGACAGATAACTTGAGTGTATTGTAATGGTTTAGTTTCGGGTTTGTTCTGCTGTGAAGTGCGGTTATTTTAGTGAAATATTTGTTAATGTTTGACTAAATTTGACGTGTCTCAGATATTGTTACTTTGTTGTCGTTGTTCGTGCTAGCAACAGACACCCAGGTCTTATTCGGACACTTCACGTTTTATAATTTTTTTTTTATCTTTGGAGTAGGTGGTTCAGCATGGGCTACTTAAAGTTGATAGAGATCGAAAATTTTAAGTCTTACAAAGGTAGACAGATAATCGGGCCTTTCCACAAGTTTACTGCTATTATTGGGCCGAATGGATCGGGTAAGTGTGTCCTCCCATACAATTTTTTTAACGTCACACATTTAACAAACGCAAAGGTTAAGTATAATTACGCCCTAAAACATTTTTAAAAGTATCTGAGCATTCAGTAATGTTCGCCATACAACTTTAAAATAAAGGTCAGTTGAGGGAATACTTTTGGCTTCATTTGCATTGGGGGTTGATGTTTGGGTGTGTGTGTTTTTTTTAAGTGTCAGATAATATGATGTACCAATCTTTAGTCTTTATGAGGATTTCTGATGTTGAATTATTTTCATAAGTTAGAAACACCCACACAACTGAAATCTGACATGAACTAGGTGTTTACTTTATCACAGGCTCTATATATATTTTTTTATTGCTAATGGAACTATAGCCCTTGCACTGTTATCATGGTCCATATATATAGAGGCTACATATGTTAGCTTGAGGAATTAACATATTTTCAAATTACATTGTATAATGTCAAAATAATTAAAAACATAATGCTTCGTATAGTACTTAAAGTATGGTGCAGGTTGCTGGGATGCACAGCTATTATTATTTTTTTTTCCAAGCCTGCTCATTTTTGGGAAGTTGTGCTCATGTAGCCTCCACCACTCCAGTGGTTCAGACTTACTGTCAGCATCAGGGGACATCAATTAGTCGCATGGTCTAAAAGGGTTGTGCTTATTCTCTTAATGAGTTACGGGTGCATTAAACCAATCAGAGTCTCATCTATTCCCTTTAAGAGTCAGTTGCGTCGCGCCGTGGCGCATTTAGTGTTTACATGGCAGACTTTGGAAAAACTGAATGCTTCAGTAGCAAGAGAACAGTTAAACAGACCATCTGCAGCACGAGGAAAAAGATTGAGCCTCCTTCATTTGGCCTCTTTCATTTTACTTTACTCCTTTACTTTTGTGGATAAGGAAATGGTGTTGTACACACTTCACTGAAGCCATCCATTAGCCTACATATTTAATTTAGTTTAAGTGCAAAGAAATGTTTCAAAACTATTTCTGAACTCGGTTCAAATTTACAGAAAACGAATAAATGAACAATAATAACGAATAGTGGTCAAGAAACTGAGTTCTATCCAAACACACGTGCTATTCTAATGCCCCATATGGCAATGCATGTCTCCAAAACCCGACAGGTGGACAAATCTAAATCTGTTTTTAATAAAACAAATATAAATATGCATATAATAAATAATACTATTACTAATAATAACATTATACAAATGCAAATTGTCATCAATAAACCAAAAAAAAAGCCCCCCCGACATGAAGGCATGGAGGTAGTGCAGGCTTGACGCTTACCTTTTTCAGAAGGAGCTTTCAACATTTCTCTCTCTCTCTCTCTCTCTCTCTCTCGCTCTCTCTCTCTCTCTCTCTCTCTCTCTCTCTCTCTCTCTCTCTCTCTCTCTCTCTCTCTCTCTCTCTCTCTCTCTCTCTCTCTCTCTCTCTCTTTATTCAAAAATTTGCTTTATATTGGCATGACAAATGTATAGCCAAAGCATTTATAAGGTTTACGTTAAAGACAAAAGAACATGCATGTATAATAAAAAAAGCACAGTAAATGGTAGTAGTGGTTGTAAAAAGATGTATACATATAATTAAATAAAAATAATATATTATTCAATATATTATTATTTAATATATCATTGTTATTCAATATATCATATTATTCATATATATCAATAAAATACTAATAGATGAGAATAAACTATATTTTAACAATCAACATTTTATGATAAAGCAGTAATAATAACAAAATTAATCAGTATATTTACAATAACCCATTTATAATAATCTAGCTGTGTGTGTGTGTGTGTGTGTGTGTGTGTGTGTGTGTGTGTGTGTGTGTGTGTGCGCGCATTTGCAAGCGCATCAATGATGTTTTTATTGGTCTCCTCTCTTTTTTTGTGACAGGCAATAATGTGTTGTGCCCCTGGAAGGACACAGTCAGTTTTTTTCCCTTAGTAAATACTGAAGCTGTGTTTTATTGTCTAACTGAGTGAATTGTGGGTAAATGCTCTGCAGTTTGGGGTAGAATGTTTCTCTGATGTCTTGATAGTTTGTACAGCGAGTGAGGAAGTGTTCCTCCGTCTCCACCTCTGCCTGGGCACAGTGTGGGCAGATGCGGCTTACTCTAGGTTGCCAGTTCTGTCTGTATCGACCCGTTGTGACAGTCAGGCTGTGAGCACTTAGTCTGTATTTGGTTATTGTTGTTCTTAATTTACTATCCATTACTGCGCTCAGATATGTTGCTGTGGTATAATCTCTATTTAGGTCTAAATAACATTGAAGTTTACTTTGTTTTCCTGCTGCTTCATTCCAGTGAATCAGATACTCTTCTTTTCATGCATTTAATATTTAATTGGGCTTAATTTTGTGGATGAACATGTCTTGGTGCTGCCTGCTATTAGTCATATTAGTTGTGTTGGTTTGTGTTTGTAGCTTCGGGACAACCGAATCTGGGGACTTTTGTCAATGTCCATTTTGTTTGGATTTTTGAGGGCTTTAAAATGATAAAAGTTGAGGTCATTCATTTTTATATGTTTCCAAAATGTAAGGGCTTGTTTCTCAGTGCACATGAGTAGGGGATACTGGCCCAATTCTGCCTTGCATGCATTGCTGGGTGTGTTCCTCTGTACTTTGAGGATGCTCCTACAGAACTCTGCATGTAGGCTTTCTATTGGATTTTTATCAGACTTCTCAAACTCATCACTGAATGGAAAACCATTTTTTAATTGAGGACTGCTGTGTTTCAGCATATCGTTAGGAATTCCATCTGAGGCACAGGACAAATTTTCGCGTTAACTCTTTTAATTGTTTTGGGATATCTATATGGATTAGCTGATCTATTAAGAGTATTTTCTAATATATGTAATTGGGAGTAAGCATGGGATGATAATCGTGTTCAAGGTATACCGTGGTTTGGAAAAGTCAAGATTTTTAAACCGGCAAAATTTTCTGTAATACCTTAATAATTATTATTATTATATATATATAATTTAAAAAACATTTATTTATTTAGTTTTAGTTCTTTAGGACAGCAGTATCTCCAGCTGAAAAAATATCCAAAGTTGCCATTTTAAATTGCAAAGAAATCTGTGTTTTTGAAACAAATGAAGACGGCAGAAGTCAACGATTCATTTAAATTATTTAGCCTGACGTGTTTACTGCTCCAAAATATTATAAATGTTTCAAAAAATAGAATATATCGTTTTCAAAGGGGAAAAAAAATTGTTTTTTACCCAGACATTTAAAAAGAATATATTTTAGAGCAGTGAGCACAATACCGTGAAACCGTGATATTTTTATCCAAAGTTATCACACCATCAGTATCTAATACCGGCCCATGCCTAATTGGGAGGTCAGATGTTTTTGTTTTTGGTTCAGTTCGTTTGGTGAATACAGTTTTTCTTTAATGTTTGGTCCAGAAATTTGGGTTTTCAATGCATTTAGATTCTTTGGATTAAATTTTTAGTTTTATCTCACACACTATAAGGACACATATTTCATTAACAAGTAAAATGTGTTGTTTTTGCACTGTTTAGAGCAAGTTCGTTCTTCCGGTCTAAAAAGTCATTGGTCATTGAGTTTTCACCCTGTCTGTGCATTAATTTATGTGAAATAGTTGATTTGAACCAATCAGCAACTTCATTAATATGCAAATGATAGATTTATGGCTTGTTTAGCTGTTAGAGTGTTCAGAGACATACTTTTTGTGCTAATAGCTTAGTCTAACTCAGGCTAGAGTGTATGAAAGATTGTTTATTTCTGCAGTCCAACATATCTTTTTTATTAAATTATGAAAAAAAGCTTACACCACACAGTTTTTAATAAATCATTTTTAACTAAGTTTTCTATGAACAGGATTTGATTATAACTGCAGATCAATGACGGTGCGAAATAGCCTACTGTAACATCTGCAATTATATAAAATAAATAAATAAATGCAACATATATGTACACATACAGACCCTTACAGTCTCTGACAAAATATAGCCCACAGTCAGAGCAAACCTCTCATTTGTGTCTGTAATCTTCAGCAGCACATGCAGCCTCTGTTAGAGAGTCATTCCATCATTCTGAGTTCATAATAGTCCAAAAGGTGATAATAATAGTTAAACATAGCAGTTTGTTCACGTTTGCTAAAAAATAATGTGCTCCTTTTTCCCCGGCTTCTCCTTTGTTTTTTCACTTGTCACTCTCGTGTTTGTCAGTTTCTGATAGGATCGGGTTTCAAAAGCACGTCAATAATCAAGCGCACGTTTTAATCATAAGCTCAAGAAGTTTATTTCAGATATAGACGCGCGACGAGCGCAAGCAAGCGAAACGCTTCAGACTGGCTCGTAAAAAACTAAGGTGCACAGGGTAAATCTGCTCTTCTTTTTGGCATTGTTGCTGTTCATCAAGATGACGACAAGGTTTGTTTGAGCCCCGGTAGACCATGGCTCGTTATTGTATATAATTATGCTGAAATCTCTTGACTGTATTTTAAACATGGCGGCTCTTTTGTTTTCATTCTGGCTTTCGGTACACTTTCTCGTGTTTGGTACCCTTTCGAAAGGGTGCTGAAAAAGTGGTACGGTTCGATTCGGTAGCCTTTTGACAGTGGAAACGGCCATAAAAGCGTACCAAACCATACCGTACCTTACCACTCAGTGGAAATGGGCCATTAGGTACCCTTTGACTGTGGCAACGGCCATAAAAGCGAACCGAACCGAACTGTACCGTACCATACCACTCAGTGGAAACGAGCCATATGATCAGCTGCACCTCAAGAATAAGTTTTACATGTTTTTTTAACGTTTTTAAAACAGTACGTTTGTAAAAAAGTCAGTAAAATCACTATGCAATTCGTCGCCACAGCCCCATATCAGTATAATTATAAAAGAAGAAGCTTCAATCCTAGTTTGTGGACGTTAATGACCTGTTTCCACCGATTCTTTCACCAACCTAAAACATGAACAAACTGCCATGTATAACTATTATCATCACCTTTTGGACTATTATGAACTCTGAATGATGGAATTACTCTCTAACAGAGGCTACATGTGCTGGTGAAGATTAAAGATGCAGATGAGAGGTTTGCTCTGACTGTGGGCTATGCTGCATGTTGTTTTTGAACCCAAATAAGGACTTAATGTATGCTGTGTGTAGCTTATCTGTAATTGGTAACATATCTGAAACCGTAAGGGTCTGTATGTGTTCATATATGTTCATTTATTTATTTTATGTAATCGCAGACGTTACAGTAGGCTATTTCGCACTCTCATTGATTTGCAGTTATAATCAAATCCTGTTTATAGAAAGGTTAGTAAGAAACATTTATATACAAGTATTTATGTGTATAAACCATCTGTTTTGTGAGAAATATTTCTCATATGATATGTGAATGACCGGTTTGACTTTACTCTGACATTTCCTCGAGCGAGAATGACGTTGACTGAAACTTTTTCGTACACCACGCCCACCACCCATGGTACCCTTTAGGCAGTGGAAACGCAAGTCTGATAAAGGTGACCCGTACTGAACCAGACAGTGGAAACGGGCCATAAATCAGGTTTATTTTGTACATTAACATAAGCGATATTAATACAGCAGTGCATATTAACGTGTGTACTGTCACATTTGCTGTGTAGAAACAGTGCAAAGTTAAATGTGCATGATCTTTGCGTGAACTTTGTAATAACGTTGTTTGTGACTCACCATTGCAGAAACGCTTGAATTAACTCCACAACAAATACATCAAATAACCATTGGGAAAGTTTGTGGCAAAGGCGCAGACTCAGAGCTGAAAATGCTCCTATTAAGAAAGGTTTATTGAGCTATAGGTATTTTGAGCTGAAACTTTACAGAAATATTCTGGAGACGCAAAAGACGTATTTTAAATATTGAAAAGGGGGTAAAATAGGTGACAATTAATTACTTTAAGCCACAGAAGTCAACTGTTTATAGTAGAGTTCCAGCTTATTGGGGAGTGGTTTGATGCTTGTATAGGGTGGTTTAACCAGCAGGGTAATGAGACCTTCATGCACTCGTAGGGAACATACCACCACCCTCATTCTTTGTATTATTTAATTGCTACATAATCATATTTTACAATTTCAACATGATTATTTTGTCTAAAGAAAGATTTTTTTTCTTAGGAAAATCCAATCTCATGGATGCCATCAGCTTTGTTCTGGCAGAGAAGACCAGCAATTTACGTGTAAAAACGTTAAAGGATTTGATTCATGGAGCTCCTGTGGGAAAACCTGCTGCTAACCGAGCATTTGTGACCATGGTGTACCAGCAGGATGGTGGACAGGAACTTTCATTTTCCAGGATCATCATAGGTACACATTCACACATTTTTAAAAAGATTGTTGTGGCTAAAAATGTCATTTTGAATTAATGCAAAAAGAATTTCTGTTTCTAAAAAAAGTGACCATTCTGTATCTTTATTTCAATGTAATTTTCTTGTTTTTAACCCCTGGAGCATATAATCACACTGGTGTGATTTACAACATTCAGTTTGTCATGTCAAAATCAAATCAAATTACTTTTATTGTCACATTAGTAGGTCCTCAAGCATCACACAAATGCACAGCAACTGTACGTATAGGGTGTATACACAACTCTAATACAGTAATAACAATTACATAAGATAAATAAAACTGTTAAAGATACACATAAAAAGTGAAACATTCAGTTTGTAATAGCAGGATGGTTCTGTATACCTTATTTTAAAAGCCCATTGTGAAAGCCCATTATTGCAAGGTTACAGTGGGAGGAAAAAGCAAAGAAAAATACAAGGCAGGGGGACCTTTAATATCTTATAATAATACAAGAATTGTAAATTGTCAACGTATGCAAGAAAAGGAGACCATGTTTCAAAAAATTTCCTTTTTGAACTTCTTAGAGTACATTCGTTTTTTTTTTTCAAGCTGAATTAAATACATCACATCTTAAGGCCCTTCAAAGGTATTAATAAGTCTTAATTTTTACAAGGTCTTAAATTTTGTTCAAGCGTTGTTCAACAGCTTTGACTCCAAAAAAGCATAAATATATTTATTTTCCTCCTAATATTACCACGGCGTGTTCGATCCATGTGATTGGTTCGGGCTGGGGCCAAGCTCCTACATCCAGGTGATGTCACGTAATTTGTGACAAACGTGGGAAGGTGATGTGACGATATCCACATGTAGCAAAACCGTAGAGCAAAACTGATGGCAAAATGGGAAAATATAAGCTTGCGTACTCCTGGTTGGTGAAAGACGAGTTTAAACAATGGTTGAAGCCTGTCGCTGAAAACAACGGTGTGATTTATTCTTTCAAGCTTTGTTTCTTCCGAGCTTATTTGAGTTCTTTTGCACAGTTGTGCTCCATTGATTTATTTAACTTCAACTTTTTATTAAGTTAAAGGTTTGATACTGATTAGAACTTGAAGTGGCTTAATTTTCTTAGAAGGTCTTTAAAAAGTCTTAAAAGGGTATTGAAATTACTTTTAGGATTCCTGCATATACCCTGTTCCCTTATCGAGTCAAACTTTGGTCAAGCACGACATCGTGTGTGGATGACCTCTAAAACTTTACTGGGATCACGAAAATGCCAGCCTTACATTTCTTGCCCCTTAAAGAGCCCATATTATAGATGAAATAGGGTCATATTTAGGTTGTAAGGGTCTCCAACAACAGTCTAATATGCATGCAAGGTCAAAAAACACTTTGGTCTTATAATCTGCATTTATTTTTACCTAATTATCCCAGCGACTCCCATATGAATCGTTCAGCGATTCATTTGTTCCCAAACCCCTCCTCAGCGCGAAGCTAATCTGCGCTGATTGGACCGATGACAGCCTGCTGCGATTGGTCGACAACACTGACAGGCTTCAGCACGAGGCAGAGTGAAATGCCCAGCTGCTAATCTACAATATAAAAGTAGTCACAGTGCACACGCGCTTCATAGTGGATTTTGGCTGCCAGTGGGTGAATGTAAACAGACGATGGACTAGAAAATACTGACGACTATTTTATTGAGCAAAAAGTCCAAGAACTGGCGAGGAGGTCACAGTCTTCTTGCTCTTTTCACACACACACACACACACACACGCACACACGCACACACACACACACACACACACACAGGGCCTGCGCGTCCATAGAGAAGCGGCTGAATAGAGAGGGCGCGGCGCTCAGTTATATACGCGAATACCCGTGCGTTACACACACGAGGAGACACAGACACACACACACACACACAGAGGGCCGGCGCGTCCATAGAGAAGCGGCTGAATAGAGAGGGCGCGGCGCTCAGTTATATCCGCGAATACCCGTGCGTTACACACACGAGGAGACACACACACACACACACACACAGGGCCGGCGCGTCCATAGAGGAGCGGCGCTCCGTTATATCCGCGAATACCCGTGCGTTACACACACGAGGAGACAATAATATTGAGCTGAAATATTTTGAAACTTGTCCGTTGCATGTGTGTAAACAGCTGACGATCCGTAATCAAAGCGGCACGCGTCGCGTTTTCAACGTGGCTTTACACGCGATATGAGAATATAAAGAGTTAACCTGATACAGCACACGCAGTTACAAGTAACAAAACACAACTAAATACATCATTTGCAAGATAGAGTAAACGAGGCAATAATTTTAATCGCACTTACTTACACTTGTGAAATGGGGGTAGAAACTGATTCATGATACACTGATCCATCAGTCTTTACTGATCCTTCCTTTAACAAACTGAAGAAGTCTTCTTTGAAAGCATATAGTTTTCAGAAGCACTCAGAACTGCTCAAGGCTGGGCTATATTGCTGATGTTTCATCTTTGATTAGACTGTCCATAATATCCATCTGCACAGCGTGACTTCATTCGACCAGTGTCTGTGTGTGACTCTGTGTGTGTGTGTGTGACTTTTTTTTCTGTTAGTGGGCGGGGCCGCAGGTTTCAAATCTCCCGGGTTTGCGCGCCCAACTACTTGTGTTTCGTAGCTGCGTCATCGCAAAACACCTAATGACTCGTTATCAAGACGACTCGTTTGAAGCACTATGAGTCGACTCTTTTATAGATGAATCAATAGTTTTAAATACTGTACACTTACAGATTTAAGCCTTAGCTGGATATTTCACTTTACTTAGAGCTATGTTACACACTACAGGGAAGGGCATTTTCAAAAACCCATAATATGGGCTCTTTAAAGTTATTTATGCACTGGCCCTTTTTTAAATACACTCTCAGATCTTTCTCAAATGTCAAGCAGATGACAAGCTCAACCACTCAATAGCTAGATGTTATCTGTCTGAATTGATCAAATAATCGTTGCAATGTGCTAAGTAAATATTTATATTTATATGGTGTTTCTGTACAACATAAAACAATGTTACAAATAACATTCTGTATGTGCATTCTAATACCCATATTTGATTAAGTAGGCTTAAAGGGACCATATACTGCATTGGTTTAATGTTAAATTGTTCTCTGATATCTACATAGTTGGTTTAATAAGCTCATTTATTACTCCATAAAAATACTGCTAGAATGAGAAGGTCCATGATTGACCATATATGGTTTGTATCTTGAATATTAATGAGCTCTGCCCTGACGTTCCACTCTTACAGACACACACATAAGGCATGATGCATGCTGAACCCAGACAAATATAAACCCAATCAGAGTAACGTTAACCTATTTTGCAGAAAGAAAAACAGAATGAAAGAGATGTCGCGATGTATATTGAAGCTATATTTTAAAAGAAAGCACCCAGGACTTAGTATGAACTTCTGCACGAATGGATGACAGTTGAGCTAAATGATTTGACACTATTCAACAGTCTACATGTGTTTGTAGAAACAAATGCATCACGTTTCTTAATAAACACGATTAATTAACAAAAGATGTTACTAAACATACCTTATGCCTCTTCGGAGTGGAGATGAATAAATGTATAGTCTTGCATTAGGCGTTTTGAAGTGATTTTGAACATGCCTTGTGCTGCCATTGGCCAGTAACACACAGTAAACAATTTGGGGCTCGCGTTTTCCCACATACATCCCCACATACACAGTCCCACATACATAGTAAGTAAAATATGTTTGAAATAACTAAGGGAGAAAAATTATTACTGTTGTATCACTAGAAAACGTTTGGCTTATTGAACGCAGCCTGAAGCACACACATTAATGATTTCAGAGCTTTTTTATTTTCCCAGAGTTGCATGTGAGTCATGTTTTCTTAGCTGCTCTTTAGAACCGGGGTATTACACTTTCGGAATTTACATTAGAAAGAGGAAACAGTGGGGCTTGAGGCCCATTTCCATATACTGATCTCATATTATTCTATTATGCCTTGGCATGCCCAGATTTTCATTATTGGACACCTTTGATTATATTAAGTTAATAAACAGGCAATTAGTTAACTAATGGTTTTAATGAATGTGTAAGAATGGGTTTTAACCACAACAGTTTGAACTAGTTCTGCCGAGTGAATAAAAAGTTATCAGCATGATGGTAAACATTTTTTACATTTCTAGTCATACCATTCTTCTGTAAAATTTTTCCAAAAACGGAAATAAGGGCAGTATTAGTAACTTAAATGTTATTATGTGATTGTATTGTATTACAATATGGAGCAATTAAGTGTTGATGTTAAATCAAAAGTAATTCACAAATACTTGAAAATGAGATTATTTAATGACTAATTCTCTATGGTTACAACTGAATTAATTAACCTTCTAAAATGATAAAATATGAAATGATAAAAACTTATGATAATAATTGTACCCAGCTTAAATGTAAAAATAAAGTTACCAGAGATAGAAATAGAGACGGGGAGGCAGAGACAAAGAGAGTGAGTAGGCCTCAAAGAAAGCCTAAGAGCAGTGGAGCCAGAGAAGATGGACTCCAGAACAGGAGAGAAGCAGAGCAGGAAAGCGCAGAGATGGAAAAGACGATGTGACTAAAGCCCAAATACTGAGACGTTCAAACTGACCAATCATAATCATACAAAATCTTACAGAAAATCTGAAGTCAGGGACAGCCCTAGCGATCAGTTTCAAGGTCAGGACAGGTCCTGATAAGCATGACTGAGATATCATCTCCTTAAACAGTTTGGCTTCATCTCTCGAGTGACCCAGGACAAGCTCATCTGCAAGAAGTCTTACTCACAGAACCCTGAAGAGTGAGATGAGGCACATTTCAGACTTGGTAGATTCCATGCTGCCACCCAAGGCCAAACTAAAGGATCACGGTTTTGGGAACTGAAATCCCATTTCTGGAGATTATTAATTAGAGGCTGAATCTGAAAATTCTGGATGTATATATTCTTCTCTTGAATGAAGAAGGCATGCGAGTGAATGAAAATGCGTGTATGCGAAAGGAAAATTTGAGTTTATGAGTGAAAATGTGTGTGTAAGGAAAATATGAGTGTAAGAGTGCTAAAATGAAATATGGCCTGTACGGCCCCCATTCTCAACTGCACAAACAAGTTCAGACTCTTGATTACAATGCATCGGAACCCAAAATAAATACAAATACACCACAAATGTACATGTAAATCAGTTGATTTCTGTAGGCTGTATATCCAATGATGGCTGAAAACTTGCTTTTATACAATGTTTTATTTAAACTGTAAATAAAGACAAAGTTAACTTGGTCACATTAATTTATTTTGGCAGCCTGATATTGAGCAATACATGCTCTAGACCTGTAGATAAATTTTTAATACCTTATTTGCTTTTGCATTCATGGATCAAGCAGACATTATGATTGATTGCCCTTTATTGGTATGCTCTAAGTAGGTAATTTGGGGCTGCTTTAGTAAAATAGTTTAATAATTGTGCAGCCCTTACACAGCGTGGTGTGTTTTGAATATTTTTTTCCCATATTTTCCTGCTTTTTATGTTTTGTTTAGGTTCCTCTTCAGAGTACCGCATCAATAATAAAGTGGTGGGTCTGTCTGACTACAGTGAGCAACTAGAGAAACTGGGAATCCTCATCAAGGCTAGAAACTTCCTTGTCTTTCAGGTAATCAGATCTGCTCATATTACAGTTTGAAACATCTGTAATTTCTTACATGTTTTATTTATAAGTTTTTCAGTTTTTTTTTTTGTTTTTAAAATGAATTCTTACATTTATCAAAAAGACAGTAGTGGAACAGATGTTGCTAGCCTTAAAATTAAGTTAAAATATAATATAACAACTAATTTTGTATTTTTGTCATTTCTGATATTTGGGATTTAGATTGAATGTAAGTAGAACAATGTAAACATTGTAAACTAAGCTTGGTAGATTCAAATAATGTAGTGTAAAAACATTGTGAAACATCAATATCTGTGCATTGTCTATTAATATAAAAAGCTTATTAGATCTATAGGTATTATGAAGTATTACAAATAATGTATAGTTTTATACATTATATTTATCTCTTTAAAAATTGCTTAAATTGGCTAATAAAACACAAGGTAGGCCTACTGGGCAAAAAGGGGATGTCTCTCAGACAATTTTAGAAGCTGTCATTCATTCATTCTCACCATACTCAAGGTCTTGGTCTCTTTTTCATCTCTTGTTTATCCTCATAGCATCCACGTGGGATAAAAGAATGGCATTCTAACTGTCTTTCGTGAAACGCAGTTGCAGTTTAAGTTATAGTAAATTGGACTCATTTAACGTAGCGTTGCTACGCAAAAAAGTTTATAAATGGATGCTACACTTCCGACTGTACATTGTGTTTTCCTTTCCTTATGATGCACAGAGTTTTGAGGTAAAGGACGTTTTCATTTGCCATTCACTGACAGTCGGACAGCCTCATCCAGTTCATCAAACTCCGTCTTTTAAAATCGAAATTAAAAGCGGAAAACAGTCTCCTCATAAAAGCCAGCGTATCAGCGGGCTGCTACATTGAAAACATATGGTTTGATTCGCGCCTTCTGATTGGTTCTCAGGATATAGCGGCTTTTCCTGTCAAAGGCAAGTGGCGTTTAGCGGCTTTTGCCAACAAACTGTTATTTCTGAATGCGCTGACGCTGGGATTTAGTTGATTAGAAGCAAATCTATTTGTTAATGATGTACTACGTGCCTAAATCATTCACTCAATGTCATTATCTCATTTTTGGTGGAAGTGACGTTTAGCGGATTTTGCATCTGAACTCTTCATATATATATATATAAATATATACATACATATATACATACATATATATATATATATATATATATATATATATATATATATATATATTATATATATATATATATATATATATATATAAGTAAAATATTCTGTATATTTTGTCATCATGGTAAAAATTAATGATGGTAAAATCTTCTTTCTGTTAAACAGAAATTGGGGAAAAATATACAGGGAGGCTAATAATTGTCACTTCAACTATATAATTATTAATTTACCTATGATATTTTTTCTTTTGGAGAAAGGCTTATTTGTTTTATTTTGGCTAGAATAAAAGCAGGTTTAAATACTTTGAAACCTATTTTAAGGTCAATATTTTTTTATTGTTTGCTAGAGAAACTACTGTTATACAATGACTTGCCTAATTAAACTAATCAAGCCTTTGGATCGCACTTTAATCTAGATACTAGTATCTTGAAAAATATCTAATAAAATATTATGTACTGTCATCATAGCAAAGATAAAATAAATCAGTTATTAGAAATGAGTTATTAGTTAAATCTATTATGTTTAGAAATGTGTTGAAGAAAAACTTTTCCATTAAACAGAAATTGGGGGAAAGGGGTCGCTAATAATTTATTAGGGCTAATAATTCTGACTTCAACTTTATATATACAGTTATTTTCCTCCCTGTAAATAAGCAATAGAATAAAAATATGAAACAAACTGTGCTTTAAGCATCTTCACTATATGGAAAAAACTTTAATTATAGCTACAAAAGTCCTTCAGTCAAGAGCAGTGAGTGATTTTCTTCTTTTGTTGTTTGATTAATGATAAAAACAGTCGGCAGCAGGAATATTGTGCGCTGTCACTTTAAGGGCAATGTGGTTCTGATTAATGGTTTCACTTTGACGTGTCTTTTGATTCTCAACTCGTTTGGTTATTACATAAATGAGAGTTCATATGAATAATCACTAAACACAGCGTTTTGACACAAATTTGCATGTATTTGACCATTAAAGCGCTCGCATTAAGATGACTTTAGATGTGTGTGCTCTGCTCGTCTCTCAGGCTCAGCACACACACACAACAGCATGCAATCTCTTTCGCGCTTTTAGAAAACATTAATGATTCAAATGTACATCAATGAACGATACGCATCCCGTGCTGCAGACGTTACATTACAATACATGCTTTTAGTCATTTTCGCGTGAACCTGAGCTTTGCAGAGCAACAAGTGTGTACAACTGGAAGGGGGGTGGTATATGATGGAATAATCGTTTTATCTTAATTTATGTTTTTCATAATCGTTAGAAGTCAAAATCTAAACCGAAATTTCAATTAATTGAACAGCCCTACTGTTAATCTGATAGGAGTCTCTTAATTGTTTTGGAATGAAAAAGGATTTATTTTTCTTTAAAGGGTGCTGTGGAGTCAATTGCAATGAAGAACCCCAAGGAGAGAACTGCTCTGTTTGAAGAGATTTCTCGCTCTGGAGAGCTTGCCCAGGAATATGACAGATGCAAAAAAGAAATGGTCAAGGCTGAAGAGGACACGCAGTTTAACTACCATCGCAAGAAAAACATAGCTGCTGAAAGAAAAGAAGCCAAGCAGGAAAAAGAGGAGGTGGGCTCCTAGTATTGTAGTATGTAATCATGCAAGAAAATCACTTTTCCTCAGTGTAGAAATAGATTAATTTAGGTGCTAGAAAGCCTGAAAGCAGAAATGCAAATTATGTTTTTTCCTCCCGTCATATGCAGGCAGAGCGTTATCAGCGGCTGAAGGACGAGGTGGTGCGGGCTCATGTACAGTTACAGCTGTTTAAACTGTACCACAATGAATCAGAGATTGAGAAACTTAACAGAGAGCTGGCCCACCGCAATAAAGAGATTGATAAAGACAGAAAACGCATGGACCGTGTGGAGGAAGAGTTGAAAGACAAAAAGAAGGAGCTCGGCAGAATGATGAGAGACCAACAGATGATTGAGAAAGAGATCAAGTGAGTTTAAACCTTCTAAATACAGGGTGTCCGCGGCATCTTAAAAGTATTAAAAGTTGATAAATCAATTATGAGAAAATGAAGGCCCTTAAAAGGTATTAAAAAGTCTTAATCAGGTTTTTACGAGGTCTTAAATTTAGTGTAAGCGTTGTCCAAAGTGATTGACTCCAAAAAAAGCATAAATATATTTATTTTCCTCGATTGGTTCGGGCCGGGTGCGTCCACCCAAGCTCCTCTGTCCGGGTGTTGTCACGTAATTTGCAACAAACGCAGGAAGGTGATGGCGGCCCGTGAGGCAATTTTTTTCGGCCCTCCAAATAGTGTGACCAAGACATCAAAAATAAATTTAGTTCATTCAAAAAAACGGCTGCTATAGTTATGACGTGACATGTGTCTGTTCAATACAGCACGAGCTGCAGTTGAAGGCTGCACAGAGTGTAATTCACCTGACATTAAGCAAGTGGCGTGAGCAGCCAAAAACATTTGGATACTGAAGCTTAAAGGCTTCTCAACACCGCATTTCTGTTGCACGGAATGAAACTACTGCAACTAAACAAAGTTATGCCACCTGTGCGCTAGTTTAAAGTTCCGAGCTTATAGCTACACCAAGGCTAATATGCACGCACACTGGATTAACTATAGCAGCAGGCTATCTTTTCTCACATCTTTTCTGCACGCAAGTTCGTTATTTCCTATATTAGAATATATGCCAATATGCGTGTGCAAGCCGAGCGATACGCTTGCGCCTTTCAGAGGCACCAAGTAGAAAACATCTCACGCCGTAGCGGTGAGAGTTGTGCCTGGCTTTCAGTGCAATGTAAACAAAATATATGTTAGACGAATTATTGCAAATTATTAAAATTGTTATGTATGAAAGCAGATGATAAGAACAGTTCATTTAAATACTTGCCAAATATAAAGCTTAAATTTACATTAGACATAACCGTGAAACAGGTGAAACCATGATTATTCTTCAGACTACATAATCGTACAACCAAAATATATAATTGTTGCATCCATAATAGTTATTCACTTCAAAATATAACATATAAATGTGTCTAAATGTAGAAGAAGTCTACTTAAGCAATGCACTGCTTTTTTGTGCTTTGAAATACAACACTTGAATGTTTGGAAAAAAAAAGAAGCCTATTGCACAATGCAGTGATGTTACGTTGTTTCAAAATACAATGTATTAACATTTTATTGTAGAAAAATAAAACGTGGGTGTCTTAAGGAGCAAAAATACAACATATGGGCTCTTATATGCTGTTGTGTCATTACTCGTATTGCAAGTCATATCTCTCCGGCCCTTCATTTGGGATGCTTTTCATGAACTGGCCCTGACAAACTAATTGAATAGCCCTACCATAGAGCAAAACAGATGGCAAAATGGGATAATGCAAGTTTGCATACTCCTGGTTAGAGAAACACGAGTTGAAACAGTGGCTAAAACCTGTCGCTGAAAACAACCACGTAATTTATTCTTTCAAAGTTTGTTTCTTGCGAGCTTATCTAAGTTTTGTTGCACGATTGTGCTCCATTCATTTATTTAACTACAACTGTTTATTAGCAACTGTTTATTAAGTAAAAGGTTTAATACTGATTTGAACTTGAAGTGGCGACAAGGTCTTAATGTTAAGAGAAGGTCTTTAAAAAGTCTTAAAGTATAGAAACTTCCTTTAGCATTCCTGCATATACCCTGTAAATATGTCCCAATTAATCTTAAGAACAAAAAAAAAACTATTTTAATGGTCAAATGGTCAAATACTGTTTGGCCTCAATTCATTGTTGTATTTTACATATTAAAAGGTTTGTAAAAGGCAATGCCTTACAACAGTGTGTGTAGGCTAAAATCAAAGAAAACATTGAGCATGTGGAAGAAAGCAAAATGTATCAATTTGTCTAATATATGTTTAAACATCACCATACTGGACTGCTGACATTAAAATAATTTAAATAGAGAGTTGAGTTGAGTCAAACTGAGTGCTCATAAGGATTTTCACCTGATTTAGTAGTAAATATTATAGCCTACATAACTAAATGATAAAGCAAAATATTAAACGATAACCTCATTTTGCAGCATATAAATGCATTGATTTTAAAAATTACCCTAACAATTTTTAAGAGCCACAACAAATATTAGCAAAAGAGTGTATAAATGTGTAATATTAGCGTTTTGGGAATATTATATTATGCACTTTTTTTAAACTGAAATTTGTTTTGTGTGTAAAATTGCATTAATGCTGATGTAACTGGAAAAGCACTTAAAAGCACCCTGCAGTAACTATATCCCTATGCAGAGTAAAACTGACAAAAGAAACAAGTAAAATGTGTGTATATTAGTGATTTTGTTTCTCTGAAAGGGGACAAGATGTAACCACTAGGCTTTCACAAGACAGAACAAATGTTACAAAGTCCATTTTAGGCCTTAACTGAATTTTTACCCAATGTGTAGTTATTGTATTTTTACCATTTTATATATTGATTTTATAGTGCATTTTTTTTAAACAATCACTGTAGTACTTTCAAATGAATTCTGAAGTCTTAAAACAAGGACAAATCACAATCTTACTCCGTAGCCCTTCAACTTACCCCTAGCCCTCAGTTTCTGCGTTCACATAAAGGGGTCAGGGTTTCCAGATTCTCTTTTTCTTGAAACTGTTGGAGTAAGGGGAAGTGCCATACAGCCCTTTAAAGGAAATTTTATAGGACCACATTACAAATGAAGGGGTATGATAAATTTCCCTGAAGGGCATTAATATGGATTTTTATTACAAACAAGCGTCAGTTTATCAGATTTAAAATATTACTTTATGCTATGACTTTAATAGACCAGTCTGTCTGAAAAGTCTGGTGGCAGGAAATTAGCTTTTTACAGCACATCTGGTATAACATTGTTTTTTTGTGGTTACTTCCATGATTGATCAAATTTATTGTCAAAATCAGCTCTGAGGGGATGTTGAAAGACCACCGCTTGGGTCATAGGAAGTGATTACTAGCTTATTAAAGTCATCACCTAACCAAGCAAAGCTCACTGTTCTGATATTCTCTGTACATAATAAATAAAAATAGCTTTAAGACAAACAAATATGTTGAGTCCTGAGCTATAGCAGAATAAGGGCAGATTAATGAGATATACATTTGTAATTAATTATTTTATTATAAGAGCTTAGAAATTTGTAATATGCTTATCTTTTAACATGTTGACAGGGAGAAGGATGCAGATCTCAATCAGAAGAGGCCTCTGTACATTAAAGCCAAGGAGAACACAGCCCACAAGATCAAGAAATTGGAAGCTGCCCGTAAATCACTTCAGAATGCCCAGAAATGCTACAAAAAACGCAAGGGAGACATGGATGAGCTGGATCGTGAGCAGGGGGCAGTGGAAATGGCCAGACAGGAGTTTGAGGAGCGGATGGAGGAGGAGGCTCAAAGTCAGGGACAAGATCTACAGCTGGAAGAGAACCAGGTACGTGTGACAGATTGCGCTAGACTGGGAAAGGGAACATTCATTTTGAGACTGCAATTTTGTTCTTTGGACATGAAAACATTGTTCTGATGTTACAGTTGCAAAAAAAGTATTACCTGGATTTTTGCATAAATTTCACAAAAACTGTGTTTTTATCTGATCTGAGAACACGTCTGCTTCCTGCCAATCTACAAATATTTGTCTGCTTAAACTAATACCACACAAACATCATATGTTTTCATGTTTTTTTTATTAAACTCAACATTTAAACATCCAAAGTGCCGGTTGGAAAAAGTATGTGAACCTTTGGGTTTAATAACTGGCTGATCCTCATTTCGCAGCAAAAACCTCAACCAAGTTTTTTTTCTGTAGTTGCATACCAGACCTGCACAAAGGTCAGGAGGGATTTTGGATCATTCCTCTTTACAAAAGTGTTTCAAATCAGCAATATTCTTCGTATGTCTGGTTCAATCACTATCTTGAGGTCATGCCACATCATCTCAATCGGGTTGAATTCAGGAATCTGACTGGCCAATCCAGAAGGTGTATTTTCCTCTTTTGCAGTCATTCTGTTGTTATTATACTTTGAGTCATTGTCTTGTTTCATTACTCATGCTCTGAGCTCTAGTTGGTGGACAGATGGTCTTGAAGGACACCTGTGATGCAAAATCAACTTTTGGAAGCTGTTTGAACTGAACTGTGTTTAGTACATTGTGTCCACTGTCATATTGGAGTGATGTATTAATGTGTCTCCATAGTAACGCATAAACAGAATTTGCAAAGAAACTGGAATTAAAAGATCTGTTCAACTCTGTGATCATCTGCACCTCCAGAATGAATTTTACAACTTTAAAACATTTTTAAAACTGTATGTTTTTAGTAAAGATAAGAGTAAAATCACCATGTAATTCATAACTTCTGGATTAAGCACAGCTGCATAGAGGCTATACAATGACGCTTCAAGAAGACATGCAAAAACAGTCTAAAGTTAAACGTGTGTATGTGTGTGTGCTGCAAAGTTCTAGTGGCATCTGTGTGACTCATCTTTGCAGAAATGATGCATCGTCTGCTTGAATAAACTTCACAAATAAACGTACTTGTTATATTTTACTCATAAACTGAATTCATAATCCATAAACTCAATTCTAAATCTGCTTCATCCGTGTCTGTCTCTGCCACTGTGCTGCTCTTCTGATGTGACACAGTAGCTGACACGCATGTGGAAACGATGGCTGAGAAGAACCAGCTCATTTGCATTAAAGGCACAGGCTACAAAAACAGCTACACTGTCATCTGAGCCTAAAATTGGCAGATTTAGGAGGGTATAATAAATTAACTGATGGGTATTTTGAGGCTGAAACTTTACAGACACTTTCTGGAGACACCAAAGACTTCTTACATCTCAACAACTCCATTTTGTTTTCATCTTTCCACAAAATATTTTACCAGTAGTCCTGTGGAACATGATTTCCATACTTGTTTAATGTTTTACTAATTGTAGATTTGCCAACAAAAAATGTTAGCATGTGCTAACATAGATTTCTATAAGTCTTTAGCTGAGACTTTACGATTCTTTACCTCATGGAGCATTCTACGCTGTACTCTTTACAGGATGACCATATTAAGGGAGAGAGTAGCAACAGTGCTGAACTTTTTTCCAATTGTAGACAGTTTTTCTTACGGTAGACACATGCACATCAAGGCTTTTAGATATACTTACAGTATGTTACTCTTTCCAGCTTCATGCAAGTGAACAAATTTTGATTGTATGTCTTACGAGAGCTCCTTTGTGTGGCGAATGGTCATATCAGGCAATGCTTCTTAAGAACAGCCAAGTCAAAACTGGTGTGTGTTTTTGTAGAGCAGGGCAGCTTTAACCAATACATTCAATCTCATACCGTTGATTAGACTTGAGGTTGGCCGACTCCTGGTTTCAGTTAGCTCTTGGAGAATTAATTAGCCTAGGGGTTCACTTACTTTTTACACCCTGCACTGTGAACGTTTACATGTTGTGTTCAATAAAAAAAAGAAAACATAATGTTTGTGTAGTATTAGTTTAAGCAGACTGTTTTTTTATTGTTGTGAAAAAAGAAATCTTTTTTTTTCTAATTTATGCTGAAATCCAAGTAATGCCAAAGGGTTCATATACTTTTTTTGCAACTGTAGTTAAATTCATTCATTTAGTAACATCACTCGCTGATTTCTTTAGCATGCTTTCATCATGACAGTTACTCCAAGTCGCCCTGGGTTGCAAATAATAGTACAACGGCAATTGCATCAGGTATAAAAGCCTGCACACCTTGGCTGTGCGAGATGGATTTCTAAAGCTGTCTAAAGTCTGCTCCAGCTGCGCTCAAGTTACAAAAAAAGTTGTGCACTTCACCAGCTGAAATGATATTGCACGCACCCAAAGCAGACTTCAGCCAACACCACAATGACATCACGTTCGCCACATGCACCAAAGCAAACTTGTGGACATGTCAAATATAAACCAGCCTTTAGGGTGCATGTCCACTAAAGTGTTGCACTGTTCTAAAAACAATTAACTATAAGTGCTATAAGGGCGAAAAAATGCTGTGCTGCTGTTTCTGCAGCCTTACTCGTGCCACATGATGCAGAATTGTTCGGGTACATGGTCTGTGTGCAAACACAAGCACAGTGTTTTTTTGTTAGTTTTGTCATTACAAAATAAGATTGTGTTTTATATTTATATATTACAGCCAGTGTTTACTCAGATTTTCAAAGTGTGGGGTACAAGAGGGGAGGCATGGTAGGGACCTGGTGCTAAGAAAATTACATCAATTGAGATTTTTCTGCATAGTTTCTGTAAATGGTCATTTCCAGCTATGAATGTGAGATTTGAACTCATAATGTCAGCTGAAATGTGTTGAAAATAAACTATATTAAATAAATTACCAATGCATGCATTAATGTAATGCAATTACGTTGTTATTTAATATTTAGCTGACATTCTTATTCATAGTGACTTAAAGTAAACTAAGTTTACTGTTCGTCATCTCCACACTCTTGCTCAGCAAAATAATTTCAACCTTAGGATTCAAACTTGCTCCTAGATTTATAACAGTTCTTTTGTTTAGATTAGATCCTAATGGTATTTTATGGACTGGAAGTGTCATAGATTGCTGTACTCTTTTCTTAAAAAATATTAAATGATATTTACAGCTTCCTTCACTACATTAGTAAAGACTGGATGTATGGTGTAATTTATGGCTTTTTTGTGTTTAGGTTAAGGCATATCACCGTTTGAAGGAGGAGGCGAGTAAGCGAGCAGCTACCCTAGCTCAAGAGCTAGAGAAATTCAACAGAGACCAGAAAGCTGACCAGGACCGTCTGGACCTGGAGGAGAGGAAGAAAATTGAAACAGAGGTTAATAAAGTTTTAGCATTTTTATTTAAAAAAATATATAATTAGCAAACAAATTTAATTTGTTCTAATTGTTATTGATAGGCCAAGATCAAGCAAAAAATCAGAGAGATTGAGGAGAACCAAAACGCATTGAGAAGCTGGAGGACTATATCACCACTAGCAGGTACAAATGCATCGCAAAGCCATGTTTCATCTGGTGAACAGCTGCTGATGCCTGTAGATCATGACTCTTTTTCTGTTTCTCTTCTCCAGGCAGTCTTTGGATGAACAGAAAAGGATGGAAGAGGAACTCACAGAAGAAGTAGAACAGGCCAAACGAAGAATAGATGAGATCAACATGGAACTTAACCAGGTAAGAGATCAGAAAATACTTTATATAGTTTATCTCAATATAGTTCAATCCTTATGTTAAGAAAACATGACAAGTTCAATAAATGTTTGATAAGTGGAAAATATACATCTGGAACTAATTGCCGTGACTGTATTGCAGGGGGGCCACCAGCTGTTGTTAATAGAAAAAAAATTTGAATATATGTAAAAATGTCTGGTCATGATTTAATTTATTATGACTATGGCTTTATTTAAATGATGATTATGATGTTAAAAATTATGATGTTTAAATGACAACAAATAAATAATAAACTGTTACTATGTGTTCACTATTCGGTTGGTTTAATATTAACCAACTTGCTTAACTTTATTTTATTTGCTGAATTCATGTCAACGGGTCCAGTGCTCTAACAGTAGTTCTCTGCTGGTTTTGACTGCTCGTCTGAACTAGAGACCTGCACTAGCAGAACCCGATTCAAGATTTGAGAAGTATAGTAAGATGATACTTAAATTGATAAAATAAGCTGGTGTGGGCTGGTGCTTAAAACCTGCTCAAAAGATATAGTCCATGTAAAATATCATTTCAAAAGGGGAAGCAACAAGTGATGAATCTTGTAAATCTTATAAATAAATAAATTTGATGCTTTAGAATAACCATTTATCTTTTTAATGAGTGTCCTCTGTCATGTCAAGAATTAAACTAGTCTATGTCTGTTTTTTTCTAGGTGTATGTTATCTGATGGAATTTACTAAAGCTGAACTTAGTAAATATTTAATGGCAAAGGTTTATAAATGCATGTAGTAAAAGATCTAATTGATCTAACTATATTTTGTGCATTTTTAGGTGATGGAGCAACTGGGTGATGCTCGTATCGACAGGCAGGAGAATAGCAGACAACAGCGTAAAGCTGAGATCCTGGAGAGCATCAAGAGGCTGTATCCTGGATCAGTGGTAAGAAGGATCTCCTCTGTTACCAGTGTCATTTCTCATTTTCCTTGTGCTCATGAGTGTCTGTATGCTCATGTATGGTCCTTTTGTACTTCAGTACGGGAGACTGATTGACTTGTGCCAGCCTACACAAAAGAAATATCAGATCGCCGTCACTAAAGTGCTGGGCAAAAATATGGATGCCATTATTGTGGATTCTGAAAAGACAGGTCGTGACTGTATCCAGTACATAAAAGAGCAGCGTGGTGAACCTGAGACCTTCCTGCCCCTGGACTACCTGGAGGTGATATTACTGGACTTTTATTTCAATAATTGTGTTTGGCTTAAGCATTGTGACTTGTATTATAATGTGCTCATACTTAACAGGTCAAGCCCACAGATGAGAAGCTGCGTGAGCTGCGTGGTGCTAAATTGGTCATTGATGTAATTCGATATGAGCCACCACAGATTAAGAAAGCCCTGCAATATGCTTGTGGAAATGCCCTGGTATGTGATAATGTGGAAGATGCTCGCAGGATTGCCTTTGGAGGACCATACAGACACAAGGTACAATGGATAAAACGATGTCAGAGATTATGCATTAGATTATAGGTAAACAGACTACTACAGTAAGGGTGTCTATGACCTGTTGTATGACTGTGTGTTGATTAATGCTTATGCAGACACTAATGTATAGGACATATTATGTATTCTGTAGACTGTGGCTCTAGATGGGACGTTATTCCAGAAGTCTGGAGTGATCTCCGGTGGTGCCAGTGATCTAAAGGCCAAAGCTCGGCGTTGGGATGAAAAAGCTGTTGATAAGCTGAAAGACAGAAAGGAAAAACTCACAGATGAACTTAAAGTAAGTTATTGAGTCAAGTTTGTTTTATGGGCGTATAGATTTGTCATTGAACTGTTTGCTGAGTGTTTGTGTGTAAATGACAGGAACAAATGAAAGCCAAAAGAAAGGAAGCAGAGCTGCGTCAGGTTCAGTCTCAAGCTCATGGTTTGCAGATGAGGCTCAAGTACTCCCAGAGTGATCTGGAGCAAACCAAGACCAGACACCTGTCCCTTAACATGCAGGTACCCACCACTTCCTTATCATTTCAGACATTTGTGGTTGCCACAGACTAGAGCTCTGCACAGGACTGTTTATTTTTAAGATGTATAAAACCGCACCTGCCCACTCCCACTGAATTTATGTGCAGGACCACCCGTTCACGCAACTAATGTGTTCAGCAATAACAAAAGCCTACTAAAAAATAAAAGAAAGAAAGGAACAGCCTATTTAACAGTCAAATAAATGTAATCACTAGACCTTGCACTTCTAGCTTTATATTACTATAAAAGAAAACTATATTGCTGACTGGGGTCCCAGACTTGTCTGTCTTCCAAGAACTGCCAACACACACTGAATGCCCTCACTGATGGTACACTAGATGCGGAAATGTTCAAAATTAAAGAGACACATTTTAGGATTTTAGGGAATTACTCTGCTGAACTTTTCTTCTCACTCTTGTTGAACTTTTTCTTCTTTGGTGAACTTGTTTTTTTCTTCATCCGATTTCTATTGCATGCTGAATTCCACAGTTCCTGCATACTTTGCATTAGAGCTGTAATCTGGCCATAAAAGTTAGCCCCGAAATAGCCCGACAAGTACATTTTGATTGACAGCTTTTTAAAAGCCTGAGCCTGTTTACAGCCCGACAATATTCAAATGTTCACCTGCACACAGCTCTTTTGCCTTTTTTTATGAATAAGTCGTTTACACGTATTTTAACATAATTTATTCATAACAAACATATAGGCCACTTGAAAGTTGAAACAAAGAAATAAAATAAGTCCTCTGTAACATTGAAACATCTTAGCACTCTAAATAAGCCTAGGTACATACACTTAGCCTTTAAATTGGCCAACACACCAATAAAACTAAGTCTTTGTTAACAAAAAAAATTAAAATAAATTCTAAATTATGACTGGTATTTGACAATAACAAAATTAAGATAAAGGCTCTTTAGAATTTGTTTTGCCACTACACAATCTGGCATTAAGGCGACGGTGAAGCTGAATATTAAAATAATAATGCCAACATTAGCCTGTATAGGCCTACTCTGTCTACATTATGATTTTATGGTGTAATTAATTTTTAGTTATAATTTGAAAATCATTTACTCACCAAGATTAGGCTACATGTTTTTGTGGAGGAACATTCTTGAATCCGCTGTAGATGGCTTTAGCGCAGTTCTGCTCTCACTGAACAGTACTGAACACCCTTTCACTGCTGCTGCTGGCTGGGGATGCATACAGTTCTGGCTAATTTAGCATGTTTTGTATAGGATTGTTTGTCCATCTTTCACCAGCCAAGAACATCCATTTCATTTTACATGACAGCGGTTTCAATGTAGCGACTGACCTCGTCATTTTCCCTGTCAGCTTGCTGTACATTGCTGTTTAGCACTCTACCGTAATATGCAGTGTATGAGCAACTGCCGAAATACCTTGGCTGCTAGAATGACTGTTCTTTTTGAACTGTCGGCTGGCCTCACCGCAGTCAAAATTCGCTCTTTTTGACTTCTCTGTCATCATTTGTTTCCCCTTTGCAGGGATGTATTTTAATGTTGTAACAAACGATTTTATTACTTTCTCACGCTAATCGAAATGCATCACATGACTGTTCATTTACACCCTAAAGGCGCAAGCCTGGCTTGACCCTATCTAAAATGATTGAAATTAAGCCTGAACCTGACGGGACCCAAAGATTAGCCCCAAACCCAATGCAGCCCTCTACCACAGATTACTTATTATCAATAGTAAAATTATTCAGTTCATCCATTTAACAGCTCTGCAAGAAATGAAGTCATAGAGATGGTCACACTTAAAGCCACATGATAACATGTCAGCTGGAACTTCTTCACCATGTATCAAAATTGCACTAAGTTCACTGAGTTTTGCAGCTATGATCATCACAAAGATAAAGGTAACCATAACAGCGTGACCAGAGTTTAATTTTGCACCTCACACACTAGGTTCTTAGAAATCTGATCCAATATATGATAATGCTGATTGGAGAATGGTGATGCGTGCAGGTGCAGAGCTGCCTGTCTTTTCAAAACATATGCTTATAATCTTAGGACTCTCATGAAGTGACAAACAGTGGAAAATGGCAAATATTTTATTAATTTTGTTTAAGCAGATTAGGGAAAACTAATGTTTGTTTTATTTCATATAAAAAATAAAGAAAGTGTATTTTTGTTTGTATATGCTGTCAAGTATAGTTCTTGGAAAGAAACCCAATCAGCATTTTGTGCTTTCAAAACAAATCTGAATCATAGATTGTTGCATTTCTTGTTTTTTAACCTGTTTAGAAATACTTGTTTTGTTTTTTCGGTGTGGGGGATTTCAGGAAAAATCAAAGCTGGAAAGTGAACTTGCTAACTTTGGTCCACGGATTAATGATATAAAGAGAATCATCCAGTCACGGGAGAGAGATATGAAAGATTTGAAGGACCGCATGAACGTGGTAGGTACTTGGCTCATTCTTTGGAAAAGAAAACAGAAAAAAACTTGTTCTTGATTCATTTATTGCTTCTTTTTTTGTGAAATTCATATTTGGCTTCGTTCCAGGTGGAGGATGAGGTGTTTGTTGAGTTCTGCAAGGAGATTGGAGTTCGTAACATTCGTGAATTTGAAGAAGAGAAAGTCAAAAGGCAGAACGAGATTGCAAAGAAACGGTGAGCTAATTGAAATAGTCTATTTCGGGTTAATAAATCTTCTTACAACAAGGATGTCTTAATTCATACTTTCTTCAAACTGTCTTATAGCTTAGAATTTGAGACTCAAAAAACACGTCTGGCAATACAGCTGGATTATGAGAAAAACCAGCTGAAGGAAGACCAAGAGAAGGTGGTCATGTGGGAACAGACGGTCAAGAAAGATGAAAATGAGATTGAGAAGCTCAAGAAGGTAGAAAACATTCAGATAATCTCTTAATGTTTGAGTCTGGAAATTTTTCTTATTTCAGTGGTTTTATTTAATATTTCTAACAGGAAGAGCAGAGGAATATGAAGATAATTGATGAGACCATGGCACAATTGCAGGATCTGAAAAACCAGCATTTGACCAAGAAATCTGAGGTTAATGATAAAAACCATGAAATGGAGGAGATCCGCAAGAAACTAGGGGGTGCCAACAAGTAAGATCAACATGTGATTTATTCAGACATTCATCAAGATTTTCAAGAAAATAAGTATGATGTAATGTGTGTGACTAGGGAGTTGACGCAGTTGCAGAAGGAAGTGACTGCTATCGAGACCAAGCTGGAGCAAAAACGCAGTGATAGACACAATCTACTGCAGGCTTGTAAGATGCAGGACATCAAACTTCCTCTCCGATCGGGAACTATGGATGACATCAGCCAGGAAGAGGTGTGTATATGTGTGCCAATCTTGCAGCTCAAATTTTACCTATGTTTTTGAATCATTAGACTTGTGTGTCTTTAGATATATATATATATATATATATATATATATATATATATATATATATATATATATATATATATATATATATATATATATATATATATATATATATATATATATATAATTAATTATTTATTTTTATATGACTGAATGCATTGTAAACATTATAAACTCAAAATAACTGTAAAAATCATATTGCCCTAAAGCAGTGAATCTCAAGCTTTTTTCCACCAAGTACCACCTCAGAAAAAAATTGTCTCTCCAAGTACCACCATATCGAGCACTATTTATTGAGCTTAAATTTTACCTATGTTTTTGAATCATTAGACTTGTGTGTCTTTAGATATATATTAATCTAAGTGTTTGTTTTAAAATAATTGTTCTGTTGTTACATGTGCAGTCCTTGAATCTTCAGTACTTTTAGAAACAGAGTTGCCAGTTTTTGTCACAAAAATCACCAGTCAAAAATAGCCCAATAATATCAGAACTCAAAATATGCCACCACTCATGTGGTGTGTGTATGTATGTATATATATATATATATATATATATATATATATATATATATATATATATATATATACATATATATATATATATATATATATATATATATATATACATATATATATATATATATACATATATATATACATATATATATATATATACATATACATATATATATATATATATATATATATATACATATATATATATATATATATATATATACATATATATATATATATATATATATATATACATATATATATATATATATATATATATATATACATATATACATATATATATATATACATATATATATATATATATATATATATACATATATATATATATATATATATATATACATATATATATATATATATATATATATATATATATATATATACATATATATATATATATATATATATATATATATATATATATATATATATATTATTTATTTTTATATGACTGAATGCATTGTAAACATTATAAACTCAAAATAACTGTAAAAATCATATTGCCTTAAAGCAGTGAATCTCAAGCTTTTTTCCACCAAGTACCACCTCAGAAAAAAATTGTCTCTCCAAGTACCACCATATCGAGCACTATTGAAATAATGTAGCGTAGTAGGACCAGTAAAGTAGCTACAGCTCTGTACAGTTCTAAAACGTGGCAGATTAATTCCTATTATTAATAATATTTATTATCAGCTACTTTAAACATTATAAATACTTTGAACGTTAACACTGTACTGTGCTTTATATGTTAAAAAAAAACAAAGAAACAAACAGAATAAAACGTCAGCATTTAAATTTAAATGTTCTTTTAAAAGTTAAAAATGGTAGGCTACTGTAAATGTAAAGTATTAACATAAAGTAGCCTATTCATCAAAACCTGTTGATGTTGCTTGGACCTCATAACTATAGGCTATATGTCATCACATTGATATATGAATCATTTTTGCTAATTTTTTAAGTATATGTAGCATGAACATATGACAAATTTGATTCCTCCGCGTTCCACTAGAAGGAAGCCCAAGTAACACTAGTGGTACAGGTACCACAGTTTGAGAACCACTGCCTTAAAGGGTGCCCGAAAATGAAAATTAATTACTTACCCCCATTTGGTTACAACCCCCTAAAACTTTTGTTTGCCTTAGCACTACAAATAATTTTCTAGGTGAAATCTAAGAGCTTCCTCATCCTCCATAGACAGCAATTTTTTGTTCAGCAAAAAAAAATTAAATAAATAAATAAATTCCCAGTGTACTATGTAACTTCTCATCCTGGATGCAATAGTTTTGTAGTAGCATGCGTACATGAGCTGAGACCAGACGTGACATGAATGAGACCCAATCACAGAATATTCTGAGCTATTTAATTATTCCTATATTTTAATTAACACTACTTTTCTTCAAAGCCCTTTTTCTCTCCGACCAAAACTTGATGTGGAGCTGGAGAAATGAGTGGCTCAAAGAATCTTTGAACCTTTGTGCCATGAAAAATGGGCTACACCGATTGTGGTAGTAGTAAAAAAACATGTACTTAAGTAAAAAGTATCCATTACTACTTCCTGTTTTAGTTTCATGCTGGTAACTAGACCTCATAAGAATAATAATTATAATAATATATTATAGAATAATTACAAATTAATTGACCTATGCTTTGGGAATTTTTGCCCATTCCTCTTTGCAGTACCTCTCTAGCTCTATCAGGATAGATGGGAAGCGATGGTGGCCATTTTCAGGTCATTTTCAAATGCCATTTTCAGGTCTCTCCAGAGATGTCTGCAGCAGAGCATGCGAGTCTGTGGCATGAGTATTCTCAGTTTCTCTTGCACACAGAACCGGGCCGCCCAGCTAAAGTCTGTGTGGGAAGCGCTGGTGTTGAATTGGGCACACTGGATGCGCCACAACATGCCATGACTGATTTGTAAACATTTTCTATGAGGCTTGCACGATATTCGACCATGTGCGATACGCCACCATTCGGTGCCTTGCGTTGCTTAGCACTGTAAACAAAACAATGTTAAGATAGCTTGACGTGAAGTAAATAAACCAGTTAAGATGTGCTGTTGCTGAGAGTGTCAGCGTGTGCTACAGTCACAATAGATTTTCAACGTAATACACCATAACTTAGTGTGAAGAGCATGTTGTTTTACCATGGCCAAGTGGATTGTCATCAATCAGGCTAATTAAAAAAAAAAATTGCATATGTGTGACTAAATAAATTTCCCAGTTCGCACACACCTATTTTTAGTCGCAAATGCGAGCGAAATGGTCGCACTGTCGAGCCCTGAAACGTAACGCCTGGCATTTACTCCAAAGAGTTCAATTTTAGTCTCATCAGACCAGAGAATTTTGTTTCTTATGGTCTGAGAGTCCTTCACAGATGGTTGTCCTTCTGTAAGGAACGCTGGAGCTCAGACATGTTATTAATCAGATGACCATCAGGTTATTGATCACCTCCCTGATTAAGGGCATACTCACTATTTATAGTTGCCTTAAACCGGGCTGAAGAATGCTTGTCCCCCCTCCCATCTCCCCCGACGGCCCGCACTCACACTGCATTTGCATCTGATCACGCTTACGTCATCGTTGATGCGCTGTTATTTCTTTAGTTACATTATTTTAGTCATTTGGGATGCAGCGACACGCAGTAAATAATCATAAAAGTCCTCATGCTGCCGGAATTGGGAGGTTTGCTAAAGGTGCAGCTGTTGTGCAGTGAAGGGTTTGCGTCTTTAATAATCTACGACAGTTTGCGTTCATTAAACAGTAAGAATGATTAATGAATCCATGTGAAACAGTCCCTTAAAAGTCACGCCTCATCTTCCGTTTCGGCCTCAGGCACGCTTTGCACTCACACTACAAGCGTACCACACCTGAGCCCAAGTGAACCGCGCTCTGGCACACCTCTTCGAACCGGCCAACTGAACCGTGCCTGAGCCCGATTCGGAGCACTCAACACTTCTTAAACGATCTGGGAATGGGCCTGGGGCACGGTTCGGATACCATATTGTGAGTACGCCCTTAGGCCCTTCTCCCCCGACCACTCGGCTTAGATGGCCTGTCAGCTCTAGGAAGAGTCCTCGAGACTATCCTGTCTCGGAGGCCTACAGACAATTCCTTTTGTCTTCATCCTTGGTTTGTGCTTTGACATGCACTATCAACCCTGGGACCTTATATAGACAGGTGTACGTACGCCTTTTCAAATCATGTCCAATCAACTGAATTTACCACAGATGAACTCTAATTAAGCTGCTGAATCATCTCAGGAATGATCAATGGAAACAGAATGTACCTGAGCTCAGTTTAAAGCTTATGTTCTTGTGGTTTTTTCAGTTTTTTATTTTTTATTTTTAATAAATTTGCAACAATTTCAAAACATCTTTTTTCACATTGTCATTATGGGGTGAAAGAGAGAGAAAGAGAGAGCTTTTTCCCTATGTTATGAGAGAGTTTGATCCAATGTGAAGTCAATGGGACTTTTTCGAATTTTCCAGGTCAGTTTTCAGAAAACCGTATGACGGACCAGTTAGAAAAGATCCCAACCCAAGTTAGACTGAGTTAATAAGTTTGGTGGTTGTAGTATGAACGGTCTAGGGGGAGATTCAGAAAATTAGAAATTAGTCTCAGAAGAAGAAGACAGAAGAATACGTTTATGTAGTATAACAGTATGTTGGCTTTCTCTAGAAACCATAAATTTGATATATTGAATAATATGATATAATATTTCATGGTTTCCAACACATTCATTCTTCCATGGCGGGGCACCATGCCAAAATTGATCCCGCCACGGCTACATCACAGCTTTTCATTCAAAACATTCAGTCGTGGTTTTTTTTAATAGCGGGTGATAACTGCACCAAAACGTAATAATAGGTAATTGAATTATAACAGCGCAAACTTTTCTGTAACCGTAATAGTGCTGCGCGTTATTTGTTTAACCCTATAAGGTTACGTGCTGACTGCCTGACTGGCTGACTGACTGATGCGTGAGGCCAGCAAACACGACATATAGTCGTTTCACTTTACTTCAGGATGCATTAATACCGCTCTGTAGGTCTATTGGAGATATTCATAAATATTCCTAGCAAATCTTATAAATGTTGGAGACATACTTTTTACATAAACACACTAAATCGCACTTCAGCAGCGTTTGAGAGCGCACAAGAAGATCTGCACTTGAGCAGCATATATTTGAGGGGGCGTGCAAGAAGTTTTGTGCACGAGCAGAGGAAATTGGCATGAAGCAAAGAGATTTGCATGCTCGTAGGCTATTACATAAATGCGATCTCGACTTGTAATACTGCACTCACGACATTTGGCATTGAAATAACGCCACAGGTAGTTGGTCAATCTGTGTAAAAAAGGCCTGCCGCCACAGCTGGAAAAAATCCTAAAGGAAACACTGTATTTATATTTTATTTACCCTTAAGTACCCACTCTGCAATGCACGTCCACAACTTCACACATTGGCTTAAATTAGGCTTTGCAGTCTCCGTGTTCAGTCCATTACTTCCACTGTATCTGTTCAGCGGAGGGAACATAACCAACAATGTGACGTCAGACACAGTGAGATTCCAAGATGGAGGCGCCCTATGTCTAAAATGTATAGTAAAACATGTTGTTTTCTTCATAATGGTTACATTAATCGAGTTTGTTTAATAAATTTTCATTAAAGTGGAATCCAATGTACAAAATAATGTAAACTGGACTGAGTGCTTCATTTCCCCGTTAATATACTCCTGCATTTGTCTCAAATACTCGGTGCTACTTCACAAATGTGGTGGGCTTTTCGTTTCGTCTCCCGCTGAATGCAGTCAACCAGTCTGGGTCATCGGACCAATCACAGCAGTCTAGCCTCATGCAAAGGGAGGGGTTTGGGAACTAATGAATCGCTGAACAAATCATATGGGAGTCATTGGGATAATTAGGTAAAAATAAATGCATGTTATAAGACAATGAAAATGTTTTTGACTTTGTATGCATATCGAGCTGTTGCTGGAGAACCCCAAAACCAAAAAAATGACCTTTTATAATGCATAATAGGGGCTCTTTAACATATTGCATAACCCCACTTAACTTTTATTTGTTTTGTAGGGCAATTCACAGGCAGAGGAGAGCCTCAGCAGCAGTCAAAAGACATCGAGCACTGTCTTGGCTAAGGAAGCACTTATTGAGATTGACTACAACAGCTTGTCTGAGGACTTAAAAGTACATTACTATTATTTCCATTACTGTTTACAATAACTTAAACATGTTATAGCATTTAAAATGTAATTTGACTGATGCATTTTGTAGGACGCCTTGTCAGATGAGGAGATCAAGGCAGAGATGAACACATTACAGCAGAGACTCAATGAGCAGCAGAGCATCCTGCAGAGGATCAGTGCACCCAACATGAAGGCCATGGAGAAACTAGAGAGTGTCAGAGACAAATTCCAGGAGACCAGCGATGGTCAGTCGTTCTTAGCCTTTGTTGAAAACCATCAGAATAAACCAATTCATTATATTTAGTTAGTGATGCCTGTTAATTGCTTTTGAAACTGATATAAAAAGACAAGACATATAGATGCACTGTAAAAAAATAAATCAGTTAAATAACAGGTTCCATATTTTGTGAATTAGGCCCAATCCCAATTTTATTTTTGTACCCCTACACCTACCCCTTTTTCTGGGACTACAATACAGGAGTTATTATTAGGGATTAGATAGCGAAATTTAGCTAATTATTTTTTATTTATTTATTTTTTTTTTTTAAAGCAAGACGGCAAAACACAAACGCCGTTATAAATGTATTAAAACGGGCTCGTTTGCTTTAAAAATTTGTAATAATGACAAAAAATACTAATTTGTGCATCTTCCGTGTGTAGCCATGCTGCCGTTGTAGATTGTGTATTTGGGGAAATTTTCTTACCCCTTGGTGTCGAGTGTGGTCCTGAAAAATCTTTGTTTCGAGGGGCATCAAGCCTTTCCCCTTAGTCCTACACCTTTATGCTAAAGAGAATTGGGACACCCCTACCCCTTCACGTGAACGTGCAAAACGAGGGGTAGGGCAAAGGGCTAATGGGTAGATTTGGGATTGGGCCTTAAATTGAATGTTTATTTTCAGTTATGAATTCCATCATAGGGCATTGGTCTCAGCTTTGTTGACTTTCAATGATGAAAATGTGCAGTTTATCAAAGATGATTATTGACTATGTAGTAGTTTGTAACAATACATTGTATAAAAAATAATATAGAGAGAATTAAATCTATTAAAAAAATACTCAAAAGATGTTGAAGGAAAGATCAGTGTCCCATAATGTAATTCAAATGCATGGATAAATGAAAGAAACATGATTGAAAACATGACAAAATACAGACAACTTTTAATTTGTAGATATTTTGAGTGTGGACAAGACATGCAAGAGACAATGTTTTTAAACTTTGTTTGTTTTTTAATTCTCTTTACCATTTTTTAATAGTGTTTAAAATGTGTTTTACTTTTTTGAATGTCATAGAGTTTGAAGCTGCTAGGAAAAGGGCAAAGAAAGCCAAGCAGGCATTTGAACAGATAAAGAAGGAGAGATTTGACCGTTTCCATGCCTGCTTTGAGTCTGTGGCCACCAACATTGATGAGATATATAAAGCTCTGTCACGCAACAGCAGTGCCCAGGTACTTAAATATTAATTTATTGTGTTCATCAAGACTACAATACGTAAACTTCAGTCACAACTTTTAAAAGTCGCCTTTGAAAAGAACACACCTCTTAACTTAAAGGGATTGTTCGGCCAAAAAGTTCTATTTTTACCCTCAAGTGATTTCAAACTTTATTTTTAAGTTTTTTTTCCCTATGGAAGTCAGTGGTTACCAGTTTTCTACATTCTTTATAATGTCATCTTCTGTGTTAAACCTAAAAAAGAAACTCAAAGATTTGGAACAAGTGGAAGTGTATGAGCTTTCCCTTTGGCCTCAACATTAAATTAGTACATATGCACACAGTCCTCTTCTTTGTATTTTTTTTCTTGTAGTTGCAGTATTCTGTTAAGATTATATAGCTTCTTTATTTGGAAAAGAAAAAAAAAGTTAAACGAGGGACAACTTTTGAAATAAACTGCTGATTATCAAGATTCTCGCAGATGTGCATTATGGTTTGAATATAAGGAAAATATAAAAAATGTAATTGTTCATTAAATTGATTCATTGTATTTATTAGGGCGTTTTTAAGCTCATTGTCATTTGCATCACATGTGGCAATGGCATAAAAACAGGCATTTCATTCTGGCATGTAGATTCATCCCCTGAGATTTTCAATTCCCAAATGGTTATTTCATAGAAGACAAACTACATTAGTTAGCTGTTTTTTTTATAAATTTATTGATTTAAATATTTATTTTTCTCAGAAGTAAATCAATGCAAGGACCAGACTAATTGATTTAACTTTTCAGTTTTTTGTGATTGTTGCAAGTGGTTGTTGCAGTACAAAACCTCTTATAAACGGTTTAATTTATTGCCATTATATTCACTGTTGCTCTGTGTGTAATTAGGCATTTCTGGGACCTGAGAACCCAGAGGAGCCATACCTGGATGGTATCAATTATAATTGTGTGGCCCCAGGTAAACGTTTCAGGCCCATGGACAATCTGTCTGGAGGAGAAAAGACTGTGGCAGCTCTAGCCCTACTGTTTGCTATTCACAGGTATATCAAGTAACATTTACTTTCATCACGAATTATACTTTTCATCACTCTGTACCTGACCAATTTCTCAACATTTACAGCTATAAGCCTGCTCCCTTTTTTGTGCTGGATGAGATTGATGCAGCACTGGATAATACCAACATTGGCAAGGTTTGTATCAACACTGTTTGCGGTTTAAATAATCTTTATTTTGCTTTTATTTTTGTATCTTGTGAATACAATGCTACTACATGAAATGTGATTATCTTGTATTGCTAATGCATGCATATTCAGCTAAATTCATTCTTATAGTGCTTTTTACAGTGTAGATTGTTTCAAAGCAGCTTAACATAGATTTAAGAATAAAATATTTCAAACATTTCAGCAAATTCAGGCCAGGATGAGCGTTGTGTTGCATGTTGGGATAGTTTACCTGACTTCTAGAAAAGTTGCGAGGTTTTTAAAATGCAATGAAATCAAGATTATCTTTCTACTTTTTACGTGACACAAGTACAGAGAAAAGTGGGTGAAGTGAGCCTTGTCAAGTATGGTTTTACCCAAACACTAAATTGGTGGTCTTTTTTTAACCCATCCAAGTGTGGGTACGTTAATAATGTGGGGGGAAAAAAACACTTTATTTTGGACTTCACTTTGGACTAAAATGCTTATCACAGTTTTCACTACATTATGAAGCAGGACCAACCTTTTTCATCACTGATAATTGTTAGAAATAATGAGATGATGGGATTTTGTACCAATAATAACTAGTCATAATGATTTCTGAAGGAACATGTGACTTACAAATCTGATATTGCTTTGAATCATAGTAATAAATTGTAGTTATGCATCACAATTTATGCTTTTTACTGTATTTTTCATTGAATAAATTCAGCTCTGGTGGGCAGAATTGCTGTCTTTTAAAACATTAACAAATGTTACTGTTTTCAAACTTGATTCGAAGTGTATGAAAATGCTTTCAGTCCACTTTCAGATTTGAGATTTTATCAGATTATCCCTTTTTTTAATCAGGGGTTGCCACAGTAGAATGACCCACCAAATACTTTGTCATATGTTTTACCAGTGGAAACTCCCACACACTATGGCCAGTTTAGTTTATTCAAGTCTTCTGTACCTCGTATATTTGTAGTGTCAAGGAAACCTGATTAACTGGAGGAAATGCAAACAAACACGGGGAGAACATGCAAACTCCACATAGAAACGTCTCCTTGAACCGTGGACCTTCTTGCTGTTAGCGGACAGCCCTAGCGACTGAGCAACTTATTTTTTTCTTTTTTTTTACTGTTTAAATCAATTGATCAATGTAAATATTATTTAGTAGAATATTAATATCTGCAATAACAGATCGCACTGTGAAACAATTTTTTTTTTAAACGGTCAGCAGCTATCAAACCTATTCACTTTTTTTTCTCTTTTCTTGGAAAATGTTAAATGACTGATTTTAAAGTTGTCTTGTGCCTTTGTGTTGTATAGGTTGCAAACTACATCAAGGATCAATCAGTGCTGAACTTTCAGGCTATTGTGATTTCCCTGAAAGAGGAGTTTTACACTAAGGCAGACTCCCTGATTGGAGTTTACCCAGAGGTCAGACCACACACAAACAAAATGTTTCTTTAATTCATGTATTGTCAGTTGAATGAAAGCCTGGTGATATGTTCATCTTTTTAATTAAGGCAGTTTTACAGTGTTTCACCTTATTCTTGGAAGCACACTAATAGTACATTTTCAAACTATTGTTAATCAAACACACCTGAATCAACTCTTTAGAACATTAGAGTAGACTTCAAAATCTGAAATTAAGGAGTCCAATAGGGGAGACATCCAAAAATGTACAGTACTGTTGGTGTACCTCTAGGAATGGTTGAGAAATACTGCAGTATTGCATATCACCTAAAAGTGATTGTGCAAGTAATATTTGTTACTGGACAAAATTACGATTTTTTTTACATGTAAAATAAACCTTTGATGTCCCTAGAGTGTGTTTGTGAAGTTTTAGCTCAGAATACCCCACAGATAATGTTTTATAACTCTTTAAAACTGTGCCTTTTATGCTGTGATCCTAATTTTGCCTATTTGGTGACTTGCTTTAAATTTAAAAGGGTAAATTATTATATGTAAATTATTAATATGTGCATAAATGATTATAGATACATTAAATTTAACTTTCAATATATTCACCTTATGCCCCATTCACACAGGGCGTCAGCTTCAACGCTTCCCATTCACGGAAGCGTTGCTGTATGCAAATACACCAGCTCAGACAGTAGCTGATTGCTGACTAATTTCATTGGCTGACGCTGCTATGACGATCGCGTCTGCCCCAACTTCAGACATGCCCTCTGTCAAGCGTTGACGCTAAAGCCCTGTGTGAATGGGGCGTTATTCTTCACATACGAGCGGGCACAGCCATTTGAATCTTTTTGGCTCGAGACTTCCGGTCTCATTCACTTCCATTCATTTTTAGATTTTAAAACTGCTCGTTTTTTGATGGTAGAATATCTGCTTGATGTTGCAAACTGATATTTTCTTATTATATTATTATATTTTGACTGTATTGTCATGCAAACACTTGTTTATAAAGCAAGTAGTTTGCCCATAGGAGACCGAATTGAAAGTTCTAAAACAATCGCAAAAACGAGCACACTTCCGCATTGAAGAATAGGGTCAATAGCAATGGATTGCAAATATTAAACTGCTTTTTTATATATTGCCACCAAAATATAAACTTTATTGCTGTCCAGCTTTAAACTGCATAGCATAGACTATTGATCATGCAAAAGCAATTCAAGTGAGTGATTCGACTCATGCACATGTGAGTGATTCATTGTTTGTCTTTTTCAACAGCAAGGAGACTGTGTCATCAGTAAAGTTCTGACCTTTGATCTCTCCCAGTATGCAGATGCCAATCCCAATCCAAATGAATGATATTACTCATGTTTCTGGAAACAATTGCGTTTTGCTCTGTTCTTTCTAAAGATCAGCTTGTTTTAGTTCTAAGTTTTCTCTTTAAACTCTTTCTCTGTTCTTCTTTCATTTAGACACGTGATTAGACATTACCTGTGTGTTTTTGGTTTGTGGATTTTGGCAATCATGTGATTTGATTTAATCCAGACTAATTTGAATTGAACATTTATTTCAATGCCATGACTTTAAAAGTTTTATAATGTACAACGTTACAATAGAGGCTAAGTAAATGAAAACTTGCAGCAATAATTTCTGTTCATTGGTAAAATATTATGTCTTTTGCAGTTACTGCTTTTTTAGTGTTACATTTTAACTAGTTTTCTCTTGAAAAATAAACAGCTTTGACAGTCAGTTGAATACTTGTGAATTTCTTGGGCATTTTTGTTGTCTTACTACATTAAGCTGTAATTTTGAAATGTCTTATTAGGCTTTAAGTGATTGGTTAGCTGAATTAAAATAATAAATAGCAAAAATAAATGATGGAAGTACTCATTTTGTGGTGTAAAATCTGACCTGCGGCTGCATGGTTTTGGAAACACCTATAGATTTTTCTATACTTTTACACACAAACACATCACGTCAAGTGCAATACAATGAAGAAAATGTCAATCTTTGCATTTGTATGGTTTTGGATTCTTTGTTTTTGTTCAAACTATTGTTTTAATTTATTACTAGAGATTACTAGAGAGTTAACATAAACTGTGCAAACACATCTTTACTTGGGATGTGTTATGTTCACTCTGACAACTAGAATTACTAAAACTAAATATGAAAAACTAAATGGAAATGTGTCAACAAAATAAAAACTTAACTAAAACCTATCAAAATAATCATCATTTTAAAATGTTAATACTAATTCAGACTAATAATTAGACTAATATAATAATTTTACTCAATTCACCTTTATTTGTATAGCGCTCTTACAATGTAGATTGTGTCAAAGCAGCTTCACGTAAAAGATTATAATAAATTGAAACTGTGTCAGTTCAGTTTTCAGAGTTTGTCCCTTTCAGTTCAGTTTTAGCTCAGTTCAGTGTGGTTTAATATTCACTACTGAGAATCCAAACACTGAAGAGCAAATCCATCGATGTGCAGCTCTACTGGTCCCGAACCATTCAAGCCAGTGGCAACAGTGACGAGGAAAAAAAACTTCACCAATTGGCGAAAGTGAAGAATTAAAAAGACTCAGGCTCAGTTTGGCATGACCATTTCTCCTATGGCCAAACATCTTGTGCAGAGCTGCAGTCTAGGTCTGAAAGTAATGATGGAGCACCACAAAAGTGTTTGAAATCATGCAAAAATGTACATTACTGTAGTTGGGAAAGCAGTTTATACATTTAAAAAGTAGTCATAAAAATGTATTAATTTATTTTTGTATGAAGTGCATCTTGATGCATTTTTATTCTTATCTCATCTATCTTAGCTTGCTGGCCTTCTTTTGCACATGAGAATGGGATGATCTGGAACAAATTATTCATTCCTTCTGAAAACACATAAACAAAGAACTATTAAGAGGTTATTTACTGTACCTTGAGCACTGTGACAGATGGGCTCCTGAGGGGTGTATGAAAATGATGGGATGTAAACCATAAACAAGCTTATCAACATCTTACTAGGTATTAAAAACACCCAGGCAGGTGTGTTTGGGCAAGTTGGAGCTAAAGGGCCGGTGTCCCTCCAGGGCCGAGATTGGTGACCCCTGCCCTAGAAGATAGGGTTAGCAGGGGCGGACTGGCCATCTGGCAATTCTGGCAAATGCCAGAAGGGCCGGACCATTCTTTAAATGTGAGCCGGTCAGGTTTTTTTTTTTTTTTTTTAATATGTATTTTTTTTACATGCAGGCAGCTTTTATCTCTTGCTAGATGTGATATAATGATGAGGATAATAATAATAGTAATAATAATTAAAAATAATAAATGTTAAGCATTTGGCCCAATCGGTGACAGCCACCTGGTTTCAAGATGGGCTGACCCAATCAGAGGTTACCCAGTAATCAAAATCTAGCAAGAATGTCAAACGAACAATAAGTGCAACTCAAGCTCAAAGATGGACCATAAAAAAAGGGAAAGCAAAAAAGGGCTCTAAAATCAGATGCTGCCAACTGCATAAATTTAACCTGAAATGTTCTCGAAAGGTTTAAATTTGGCTTCTGCACCAGAGGACAGTAGAGGTAGAGGAGGTAAGAAGAAAACAGAAAATATACTTCTAAGTCATTATACTAAAATATACTAAGTAATTTTCATGCCATTCACACTACTTCTGACAGTTTTTGACAGTAACCTACACTATATTACTAGCAATATAGTCTAACATGCAAAAGAACATAGTTATAGCCATAGAACTGTAGGCGTTTGTAATGAACTCTGAATAAATAGCTAGTCTTTAAAGTAAAACATTTAATACATGCATAGGTTACAGTATATGTCACGTCCCCGGCTCGTTCCTGCTGCTCCAATCACCATTCTCCCTCACTCATGTTCTCTCAGCTCCAATCATCGGCATCTCCTGCCACCTCTCATCACACCAGAGCACCCTCACCTGAATTCTAATAGGACACACCTGCACCAGCAATCACCGTTCCCCATATAGTCTCCTCGATTCCAGTCAGTCAGTGGCCGGAATTGATGTCAAATGGTTCACCTTACATTCTCCCTTATCTTCTCCCTGGCTCGCTTTCTTCCATGGATGTTTCCCTTCTCAAATGGACATTTCTCCTAAGGACGTTTCGCCTAAACCTGTCGATGCACAAGTTGTGATTAAGGGAAGTGACTTTATGATCTATGCTTGAATGAAGATCCTTGTTTACATAGTGAACATCATTCCATCTGCAAAGATTATCCCTTGTCTGCTTCTGTTGATTAATCCACTGTGTTTGAATAAATTGATGAAAAGAGAACCATCCTTGTCTTCATTGTGTAACTGTGACCGGATTCCAGCCCTGAAGATAAACAACGCAGCTATGGAAGCTCATTGGACCCATTCGCTGGAATGGTGCATTCCATGCGTCAAACACTGCCTTCCACTCCCATGAATGCTGCTACCACACCAGTGGACATTACCAGCATGCCTTTAGCTCACCCCATGAGCTACTCGGGCAATCCAAATACCTGCTATGGCTTTCTACTAGAATGTAGAGGCTAGTGCTAACCAGTTTCTCAATGAGATTTCCAAAGTTGCTTTTTCTAATCTCCCTTCTTGCAGGACGAGCTCCCTTCTTGGGTGGATGCGCTCTGGAATGCAAGCAGTCCCGTGATGGCTACCCGTCAAACTCTCCTAAGTAATTTCAAAGAGGTGTTCCCTGTACAACTCACTCCACTATTTGTACATCACGAATTGTTAAACTTGAAACAAGGTAACTCTAGCATTCACGAGTTTACACTGCAGTTTCGAGAACTCCGTAAGTACAGCTGGAATCAAGTGGCGCTTACCGGAACGGTTTAAACCACAAATTCGTAAACCGATGGTACTCTATAAAGACAATGCCAACCTAGAGACTTTCATTTATTAAAAAAAAAGCCATCAGTGTGTCACAGCACCTCTCTGCCTGTCCATCCTCTCCGTCTGTTTCCCCTGTTCTACCCATTAGAGTTCCATCACCACAACCAGACACGAAAGAACCGACGATCACAGACGCCTATCCCCTTGAGTCCACGGAATGATTATGATGTATACGGAACCATCTCTGTCTTTACTGTGGAGAATCTACTCCTCTCAGTCTGCCCACCTCGCCTAATGGTAAGTGAAGTTACACTCGCTCCTTCAGTGTACATGTCTTGGTGGACTCTGGAGTGGCTGGCAACTTTATCTCATCGCCCAACATCATATACCTATGATTCGTAATGAAACTCCATGCAAAATTACCACCATACAGGACTCACCATTAAGCGATGAGAAAATAGAAGCTTTTACTTGTATTGGCTTTTTGGTTTGTGTGTGTGTGTTTTATGGAGGCATGTTGGCTTAGGGGTTAGCACTGTTGCCTCACAGCAAAAAGTTAGCTGTTTTCGAGTCCGGGCTGGACCAGTTCTGTGTGGAGTTTACATGTTCTTGCTGTTTTCACTTGGGTTTACTCCTGGTGCTCTGCTTTCCCCCACAGTCCAAAGACATGCACTATAAGTGAATTGGATTAATTTGGCCATAGTGTGTGTGCGCATGCATGTGAAAAATGAAAGACTTTATGGGTGTTTCCCAGTACTGGGTTGCAGTTGGAAAGGGATCTGCTGCGTAAAAACATATGCCCGAATAGTTGTCCATTTATTCCACTGTGGTGACCTCTGATAAATAAGGGAGTAATCTGAAGGTAAACGAATGATGGCAGGCATCCACATTTATGGCTCTCATTTCTTTAGTCTTTTGGTTATTGAAAAAGAGACCATTTTCAGTCACCTACCATATTTGGAACTTGCCTGTTTTGTGCTGAATATTGATAGGCTGTTTTATGTATCATGGCGATCAGGTGCTTGATGCACCTCCTACACAAGGGTTTACAAGTTTAAACATTCACTTCAAAGAGGACAAGCTTAAAGATACATTTTTGGAAGAAATCAGTTTGACCGGTCACTTTTTGAGTTTATTATAGATCGCTTTGAACAACATATACACAACTATCTCACACACTTTTGTGAATATTTATCAAAAATGGAACTTACACAAAATCCTCTGGAGAAGATCTGGGTGCCATGGATGAGCAGCAGGCTGAGACAGAGAAGAGGCTGTAAGTCAGACAACTAAAGAAACCTCTCCAGCTCATTCTATTTTCATTCTGTACAATCAGGTTATAAAACATCAGTTCTAAATGTTGTGTTATTTAAAAATATGGTTTTATTATGAAAAACGCATGCTTTTTAAAACATTTGTAAACTCATTTTCCATAATACACAATGTTTAATTTTAATGAGATTTCTATGTGACTGTCTAAATCAGAGCTGTCATGTATAGATAGATAAGAGGTTGCATAATGAAAAAACTAAATGATAAATGAAATAAAATTCATACAGAGAAATGTTTTCTGATATATTGATTTGTTATATAATTGCAGTAAAATTCTAATGTTTTAGTGGTATATTCCACAGTGTGATGGTTTGTGTCCTCATGGCTGTTAACCTCTCTAGAGTTCAGTTTACTGCCCTATACTCAGAAACCACTGATACTAGCGTCACCGTATTGATTCTTCACTTATGACGGGAAATGCATAAAACCATAACAAATGATTTTTCTGTTTAAATATCTGCAATGCCGGGTTAATCTACACACTGGATAAATCAAGTATGATTCTTTATTCAGACATTATATATCTGCTTGTTTCAGCATCAGTTCCACAGTTCACCAATTCCCCAACCATGATTGTGATGGTTGGTCTGCCTGCCCGTGGAAAGACATACATTTCTAAGAAACTCACACGCTACCTCAACTGGATTGGAGTTCCCACCAAGGGTAAGAATAATTATTTAAAAAATTCGGAAAAGTATAACCTACTATATCTAAACTAGAAAATATTTAATGTATGTATTCGTTCAGTCATTTATTTATTCAAAACAAATGTTGAATGCTATATGTACATACATTTCTGTTAACCAATCAAAACAAGCAGTTTTTAGTCTAAACCGATATCTGATATTTTGTTTGATTACTGCTGAATTATATACAGTTGAACTCATAATTATTAGCCCCCCTGTTTATTGTATTTTTTTTCCCCCAATTTCTGTTTAACGGAGAGTTTTTATTTTTTTTTACACCCCCCCCCCCCCAACACCTTTCTAAACAAAGAACCCATTTCTAAAAACTGATTTATCTTATCTTTGCCATGATGACAGCAAATAATATTTGACTAGATTTCAAGACACTTCTATACAGCTTAAAGTGACATTAAAAGGCTTAACTAGGCAGGTTAGGGTAATTAGGCAAGTAATTGTACAATGATGGTTTGTTCTGTAGACTATCGAAAAAAAAACTTTGCTTAAAAGGGCTAATAATTTTGACCTTAAAATGGTTCATAAAAAATTAACCGCTTTTATTCTAGCCGAAATAAAACATAAGACTTTTTTTCAGAAGAAAAAATATTATCAGACATACTGTGAATGTCCTTGCTCTGTTAAACATAATTTGGGAAATATTTAATAACGAAAAAAAATTCAAAGGGGGGCTAATAATTCTGACTTCAACTGAATAGGCTATATACAGTAATTAAAAAATAAATAGTTTCATAGTTTTTAAAGATAAGAGAAATTATAGGGCGCTATTTCTTCTTGTGTCTTCTCACTGATGTGAAACTGTTTTGACAGTGTTTAACGTTGGACAGTACCGTCGGGATGCTGTACGTACATATAAAAGTTATGAATTCTTTCGCCCAGACAATGAAGAGGCCATGAAGATTCGCACGTGAGATGCATACTTTTAAGAACAAGCCTTAAAGTTTAATTTAAAGGTACAGTTCACACAAAAAATGTATTTCTTGCAACTGGAGTAATGTAATTTAACCTGGTGAAAAGGTTAGTGAAAAATCTCCACTTCTAAAGAGCCTTTACAGTAGATTTCCCCTGACTTTTCACTTCACTATCCTTTGTTGGAGGAGGGCATTGTGATGCTTCTTAAAATTGGTATTCTCTCCTCTACATCAATGATTGGCCAAACGCATATGAGCACTAGAATATGCTTTTGAATTAATATACATATTTGAAACCTTTGTTGGTATGTTTGATACTGTATATTTGTGGTGATTTCATTGTAATTCATGTGTATTAGAACATGTGCTTTAGCTGCATTGAAGGATGTCTGTTGTTACTTCACTCAGTTTCATGGACAAGTGGCAGTAAGTAACATCACACACACTTTCTCACCTCAAATGAACTCACCTCACCTATATGGAGATATGCTACTAGTTTCCATCTCCACTCAATCATTTTACCTGTTCCATTTAACTTAAGTCCATGCAAGTTAGTTGATCCAGTGTTCCATTTTAATGGTTTACCTCATTAAGATTATATTTATAAGCATACAAAACACAATCTCATATTTAATTATTTAAAAATTAAATATGGGCTGCACAGTGGCGCAGTGGGTAGCATGATCACCTTACAGCAAGAAGGTCGCTGGTTCGAGCCTCAACTGCGTCAGTTGGCATTTCTGTGTGGAGTTTGCACGTTCTCCCTATGTTCGTGTGGATTTCCACCAAAGACAGGCGCTATAGGTAAATTGGGTAAGATAAAATTGGTTATGGTGAATGAGTGTGTATGGATGCTTCCCAGTGATGGGTTGCAGCTGGAACGACAACCGCTGCATGAAACATGTGCTGGATAAGTTGGCAGTTCATTCCGCTGTGGTGACCCCAGATTAATAAAGGGACTAAGCCGGAAAAAAAAAATGAATGTATGAATGAATAATTTTAATATTTAATGTTGCCCTTATGGAAAAAGGTATACTTTAAATTAATTTAATGAAGTATACTTAAGTAATGTACACATCAAACATACTTCATGTATTAGGTTTTCTATGTACTTTTAGTATACTTGTAGGTGTACTACTTGGATACATCTTGAGACTAAATTGACTCACTTTTTAGTACATAAAAATTTACTTTAAGTATACTTTAAGTGTAACAAACATTACAGGAACAAGTTGTCCACAACTAGGTTTTTATTTGAACTGCAAGTAATCATATGAATATACTAGTAGAATACCTTTTGTAATGCTTGGTGAGTAATTTGTGAACTAAGGTGTACCATGCTCAGAATTTGTAAATTGTGTTTAACAGATACATCTGAACACACAGACAAACACACACCCCTACCACCAGTGGCAACATGTGAAAGCTGGCACTAGGACCTGAAACCTTTGGATAGTACGGTTGAATTTGTAATCAGTAAGCAACAAATGTGTATACTTTCACCAAACCACTAGTCGTTTTATACTGCAGTCGTTAATAGTGGACTTATGGTGTGTCTCAATCAACCCCCAAGCTCACGAGGTTGTCTATCAGTAGGTCATGTGCGCTGGTAAGGGCAGTGATGAGCTTGGTTCAACACATATTGGGACACACTGAGGTGACACGAGAATATTCTCATTGTACATCATGAAAGCTGGAATATATCATCATATAGAATAGATTTAATATAGTTTGTAAAAATACATTATAGCTAATTAATTTGATTGTTTCATATACCAGCAACATTTCAACCACTAAACAATAACAAATGTTTCTAACTTTTCTAGCTAAAAATAAATACAGTGGGTGCGGAAAGTATTCAGACCCTCTTACATTTTTCACTCTTTGTTATATTGAAGCCATTTTCTAATATTATTTGTTTATTTTTGTTCCTCATTAATGTCCACACAGCACCACATGTTTACAGAAAAACACAGAATTGTTGACATTTTTGCAGATTTATTAAAAAAAAAAAGTAAAACTGAAATATCACATGGCCCTAAGTTTGCTAGCTGTGACTGGGGTGGTACCTTTTCAAAAGGTACATATTTGTACTTAAAGGGTCCATATTGGTACCTCAAAGTGTATATTAGTACCTAAAAATTTTAAGAGGAACATATTTGTACATTTTAGGTACTAATATGTACCCTTGAGGTATTAATATGGACCTTGTAGGTACAAATTTGTACCTTTTGAAAAGGTACCACCCCAGTGACGGCTTGCGTACCTTTATTTCTGAGAGTGCAGTGACACTCATATATTTAATTCAGGTGTTGTCCATTTCTTCCTATCATCCTTGAAATGGTTCTACACATTGGACTTGATTAGAAAAGCCACACATCTGTCTATATAAGACCTTACAGCTCACAATGCATGTCAGAGCAAATGAAAATCATGAGGTGAAAGGAACTGCCTGAAGAGCTCCGAGAACAGTGGCAAGGCACAGATCTGGCCAACGTTTCAAAAAAAGAGCACAGTGGTCTCCATAATCCTTAAATGGAAGACGTTTGGGATGACCAGAACTCTTTCTAGAGCTGACCATCTGGCCAAACTGAGCTATCCGGGGAGAAGAGCCTCGGGGAGAGAGGTAAAAAAGAGGCCAAAGATCACTGTGGCTAAGCTCCAGACATGCAGTTTAGAGTAGGGAGAAAGTTGTAGACAGTCAACCATCACTGCAGCCCTCTACCAGTCGGGGCTTTATGACAGAAGGGCCTGACAAAAGCCTCTCCTCAGTGCAAGACAAATACCTAATGGAGATTGCTAAAAAAAAAAAAAAAAAAACACCTGAAGGACTTCTTGTAGTTGTAGCCCTTGTCAGAAAGGGCTTTGTAGTTTTAATTTTGTTTTCCCTTAATAATACAAACCTTAATTTAAAATTACGTGTTTAACTGTTATATTTGAATAATATTTAATATACTTGTTCGATGATCTGAAACATTAAGTTGTGACAAACACGCAAAAAAAAAAAAAAAAGTTATCAATATGTGGCAAACACTTGGTATAGGCTAAATGAAGACCTCTGTCAGTATAAGTCCAAAATATTTATGTGCAGTATTAAGTATATTTCTGAGTATATACAAAAGTAAACAACGTGTATTTTATTTTATTTATTTATAGGATGTATGAGTGTGTAGTTCTGCCCTAAACAGCGTGCAATAATATAACTTTTTGGGCAGAGGTCATTAGATTCTGATTAAAGTACATTAAAGTATAACACTGCATTTAAGAAATCAACAGACATGTCGGTGATAGTGATAGACCACATCGCTCAATGCTGCATTAAGAAAACCCACGCGAACGCAGGAAGAACATGCACTCCACACAGAAATGCCAACTGACCCAGCCGAGGCTCAAACCAGCGACCTTCTTGCTGTGAGGCGACAGCACTACCTACTGCACCCCTCAATGCTGCAAAAACAATAAATTATATTTTAAAATATATTATAATAAAAACATGAACGTTGTAACACTATTTCACAAAACTACTGTATTTACTCCATTTTTCAAATTATTACAGCCTTGATGAGCATTAGAAACTATTTTGTCTATTATTGATGGTACAACTCATTGAGCCAATTCATGCATGTGCAGGTGTTTGATGCAACCAACACAACAAAAGAACGAAGAGAGATGATTCTTAGCTTTGCTAAAGAGAATGGCTATAAAGTAAGTGATTCGGGTAAATTAAGGTTTAACAAAATTGATATTATTCAGAAAACATCTCCACAGTATATAATTTTAAACTTGTTTTTTTGTAGGTCTTTTTTGTTGAATCGCTTTGTGATGACTCAGAAATTATTGCAGAAAACATCAAGGTAAAGAAAGTTTTCATGACTTGAAAACATCATATATTTATGTATTGTTTTGCTATAGATCAACAGTGACGAGAAATTATATTAGAACCACCTGCCTGTTAAAGGTGCAGTAGGTGATTGTCTTCAGAAACATTTTTTGTTGTGCTGGTTGAAATTCTCTTCACATTCCAATAGTTTTATTAAAGTTTTATTTAATTAAAGTAAATAATCTAAATGTATTTATATGTATTTTATATTTTGGGTAAGGCATAAGACTAAAAAATGTTCATCCAATTAAATAGTCAGGCCGATAATTCTCATAATTCTGATAAGTAGCCCAAAGTCTGTCAGCAAATGTAGATTTGAACAACTGCACACCCTTTCAATCAGATCCGCTGATGCGCTTTCACGTGGGCCGCGGTCACGTGGACACGAGTGACCTTGATTAAAAACAAATGCTCAATCAAAACTTTTTAAAGTCCTGAATCAATATTGGAGTTACTTTTGCACAGTGTAGGAAGAATGACATCAGTTGTGTAGTCCTTGCTATACGCACGTATACTCAGTATGCCTACCTTTTTCCACGAGCTGTTTGGGTATTACGACTTCTGAGGATCATACTCTTGGTATACTCACTTGCTTTGGTGATTAGACTTCCCTAATTTTTGTACATTGAGTATTTGAGTTTTTCGAAGGTCACAACAAATCAGCTGAATGATGTCTTGCTGAAACGTTCAAGTAAAATTGTAAAACAGCATGGGCGTTGCTTTAGCCCTCCTATATTTCCTTTCAGCCCCTCTAACACTTTTGCGATTACCTGTACACTACTAAATGACCGCCTCAGTCCCCTTTAAATTTGATATAAAAACGGCGGCAGAATCCCACTCCTGAACTCGTTTTTTAGTTAGTCAGCAAACCACAGTGTGTATATATATATATATATATATATATATATATATATATATATATATATATATATATATATATATATATATATAAATCAAATGAATCAAAGATACATTGACTTTCGTCGTTTCTTTGCCTCCTTTTAAAATTTGGATTGGGTGGATAATAGTACACCACCTATTTTTTTAGGACTATACCACTGGATGACACCAAGTATTTCCTTTAGACAGGTAATGTTCTGTTTTAAAACTCTTTTAGTCAGGCAAAGCTTATGCAGTTTTATAATCACATTGGTTCATTTTTAAACAATGACAACCTGTGACTTGTTCCCTATATTGTTTACCCTGCTACTTTGAATTTTCAGTCTGAAATAGCATGCAAGTATGGCTTAGTAATAAGTGTAATTCCTGCGGCCAGCTGTAGGACAAAGCGTTCCTAGCTAGCAAAATTCATGTGGCTCAAATACCTCATGGAATGATGGCACTATCTATGCGTCCACAGTATCAAATATTTTACCTAAAATTAGACCATGAAAAATCCATGAACTTTAGTGGCATGTTTGTTTCTGTGTCAGCATGCCGTTCGTAATTGTAGACCGTAAAAACAGCAAGTTCTATGAGCCTGTAACAATCATACGTTACAAGAAGGAACTTTAAGTGTCTAAATTAGTATTTTGTGAGAGTTATAAGAACTTTCAAAGGGCGAACTGATAGATTACACATTTCTTTAAATATATAAACTATGTTTTTACTTTGTGAGATTCTGAAGGATTAGGTTTGACAGCCTATGTGCAAGAGATAGTATCGTTTCTCCAAAGTAATACAAATTATAAGCTTTAGGCACATCAGGTATGACTGCCAATGTGTGAAATACAGTATCATGTCTCCAAAGTTATGCATATTGTAAGTTCCAGGCATGGCTATGTCTTTTGCCGAGTGATACTTATGGCAAGGCCCAGAAAACAAGATTTTTTCTACTAAACCTGTAATGGCAGTTTTTGTTTCTACTAATAAGCACTGCCCACTACATTGTGTGTTTAACTGAGTGCCAGCTGCAGTAGTTGAGATTTTTCGATGAACGATACAGCAACCACGAGATCTAATTAAAGGAATCTGCTTTGAAGATACCAAAAAATCCTCCTGGTTTGTCTCTTCAATTTCCAACAGCATGTACAGTTTTGTTGCAAAATATGGTATCATGACCAAAATATGCCATCTTGGCTTCAACAGACTATACCAAATTTTCCCACTTGTGTTTGGGAGATTTTAATTTAACCAAAATCTTTCTTCATGAGAAAAGGCCCAGACATATAAACAACACGGTAATTGTTGTCACATGTACTACACAGCTAGTACCTGTCAATGTATTAGATTTCTCTAATACACAACCTAAATAAGCTTACCAGAGTTGGATGTAGCTTGGATCTTCCACTAGACATAATGCTCAAAATAGAAACCGCCTGAGGAATGTGATTTCATTTGTATGGGTCACACACATCACCTTGCAGAGGAGCTCTCAATTGATCGCTTAGCAGTTGATGCCCAGTTCTTGATAATGTCACTGTTGCACTATATTTTCTGGTATCTGGTGGTCATAATGACTCATCAGTGTATGTTTATTAGTTTTATCTATTTTATTGATTTGCTTTTGCATAATTAATGAGGTGCATAATTATTAAAAGATCGCCTGGTTATTTTTACGCTCTGTTTTATGATTTTATTCTGTGAACGCTGTAAAAGGGAATTTGCTTTCTTCCTTTTATCTGCAGCAAGTGAAGCTGAGCAGTCCTGATTATGTTGACTGTGATAAAGAAGAAGCTGTGGAAGATTTCCTCAAGAGAATAGACTGCTACAAACTCACATATGTTCCTTTAGATGATGACAAAGACAGGTAACCCATACATATCATCCAAAAAGAATTTAAGAAAATTTGCTTTACAAAATTTTAGTCAAAGTCCCCATGATTACTGTCCTGCATCTGTGTGTCCACAGGAACCTGTCATACATTAAGATATTTGATGTTGGCAGCAGATATCTTGTGAATCAGGTTCAGGATCATATTCAAAGTAGAATTGTCTACTACTTGATGAATATTCATGTCACACCCCGCACTATCTACCTCTGTCGGCATGGTGAGAGTGAAATCAACCTTTTGGGTCGTATCGGAGGGGATTCTGGCCTTTCATCACGGGGAATGAAGGTTAGCATAGATCTGATTCATGGCTTTGATGTTTTAATTATTTTATGGAATTTATTATTAGTAGTAGTACTGAATAATTCAGGTTAGTGAACAAACCCAAGTACTGCATATTTCAGGGTACTTTTGTGATACTTATTTACATTTTATTTACATTTTTTATTAAATCAGAAATACAGTTTAGGACAATTGGTATGTGTATTGAGATGCAGCAAAAAAAACACGTGCCTTATTGCCTTCCCTAACCATGTTTGTAATAAATGTTGTTAATTTGCTCACCCATCCAGCGCAGATGCAAGTGCTTTTTTAGCTCAAAACTGCCATGTAATGCAAAAGAAAAAATATATAAATATTAATCACAAATTAATAAATGTGCCTCATGATGGTACAATGATGTCTTTTGAAGTAAAGTGATAATGATATTTGACACAGTTTGACACACAGTCAGGTGCATAAATATTGGGACATCGACACTATTATAACATTTTTGGCTCTATACACCAACACAATGGATTTGAAATGAAACCAAGATCTGGTGAACAGTGTAGGAATTACAACAGTTTACATATTTGCCTCCCACTTGTTAAGGGACCAAAAGTAATGAGACAGAATAATAATCATAAAACAAACTTTCACTTTTTAATACTTGGTTGCAAATCCAATTTTGACTTCAACTGTATATATATGTATATAAAACAATATATACATATATACATACATACATACATATATACATATATACATATATATATATATATATATATATATATATATATATATATATATATATATATATATACATACATACATACATACATACATACATACATACATACATACATACATACATACATACATACATACATACATACATACATACACATCTTTGCCACCCCTATAATGACCAATTGACTGAGGACTGTGCAAAGTGAACGCACTGCAAAGCCTCTCCAACCAACTTCTATAGGCTCATTGAAATTTCTTCAGCCTCTCTCCCTGCACTCTTCCATAAGTTCCTGGTACTTAGCGTGTTTTCTCTCATTGGCTTCTTCAATACGCTCTTCCCAAGGCACCAGAATAATTAGCTGTTTTGAAGCTTCTGAGGTAACTATCATATCTGGGCAGAGACTTGCTGTTGCAATGTGATGAGAGAACCTCAGCTGTTTTTCCAGGTCAACCGACAGCTGCCAGTCTGAGTCTTTTTGAAGAAGGCCTGTTGAAAATTGTGGGAAGGCCCGGGGTTTTTTACCATGAAGTGGACTGCCTTCTTTGGAGCATGATGATGCTTGCTGGTGCTGAGGCTAAGCTCTCACCAATTGCCTTAAGCACCTGGTCATGGCACCAACGATAGCAACCATCAGCCAGAACCTTGGGGCAGCTGCTGAGGAGGTGTTCTAAAGAACCTCTTTCAGCGCAAAAAAGGCGCCTCACTCTTCCCACAGACATGGAGATTTGATTGGCTTGGCAGGACCTCGTAGACAGCTTGTACCAAGAAACGGACTCACTGGAAATCTGCCTGCAAGATGTTTTTCCAGGTAATCCTGCGCTGCAGTGATTTCTCCCACCTAGTCCACACTCTCTGCTGCAGAAGTCCCACCACCGTGCTCACTCTCTCTTCTTCCACATCTGCTTGAACCTCTTCCTGGAGTAGGGGGTGTCTTTCCTTGCCGTGGACCTGGCTAACTAAGGTCTTTGGGAAGTAGCCCAAGCCCACTCTGCCTGTCACCACACTGCCCACCAGAGCCTTTTGTCTCAAGAGTGATTCTGCCATCTCCAATGCTTTCCCAGCTTTGCATTTAATGCCTGTCCTCACTTCAATGCAGGCTGATGACACTTCGTGTACTGTGTGTGCCACTATGAATTCTTCTGTGAGGCCACTGAAGGGCAGCTTGAAGATGTTTCTTTTATAGAGTGCAGCAAGTGCAGTAAGTAAGTAAGTGCAGTAAGTCTGTGTGGAAGGCCAGCTATTTCCGCAGAAAGCCACTGATCGTCCTTTCTAGGGACTCAACTGTTGACATCAGGACTGCATATGTAGATCAGTAGAGCCCACAAGGGCATGTGCTGATAGATCCATGTGCTGATAGTGCTGATAGATCCAGGCTTTGAATCTACCTGGCGGGCCGGATTTGTCAACCTTGGTAAGCCAAGCTCCAAGTACTTTTTTGGACTTCTGGATGGCGCAGAGTTTCAGTGTCAGTGAAATTAAGAGTAGAGCTGTGTGTCATTGGCATAACGATGTAAGAGAAGCCATGTGATTTGAAGATGGTTCCCACTGATGTGGTCTAAATAGAAAATAGAAGGGGATCAAGAACAGACGCCTGAGGAACCTCTATGACCAGCTGATGAGCTTTGAATACCTCTCCAGATATCCCTGAATGATCTGCCGGTGAGGTAATGTGCTGGTGACTCCAATCAGCAGAGTGGAGTTCCACTGATGCTCACTGAGGAGAAGGTGGACGGTAGAATCTGATGATTCACCATAACAAAAGCAGCAGACGGGTCCAGTTAAAGCAGAATAGATCATTTAAAACCTGCTTTGGCAATATGCAAGGCTTGAGTAGTGCAGGTCTTCAGTAGGGCGTAGAGTAGTGCAGTCTCAGTAGAAAGTCCACATTTGAAGCCTGATTGGTTCACATGTAGCAGGTTATTGTGTGTTAAAAATGTGAAAATTTGGTTGAAAACAACACTTTGCAGTGTTATGGCATTAAAATGAAGTAGAGAGATTAGACATTATCTCCATTAATTGGTTTAAAGAGTGTAAGATCATCCTTAAGACAGGTTTGTCTGTATGAAATTTTTACAAAATAAGTAAAATATAAATGGATACCAACTCATGTAGGAGTAGAAAGGTAAGGTATAAGGTGGAAAACAAGTTGGCCAAAATGGCAGTACTGTATAAGGGTACAAAGTAAGGGAACCGTTGGAGATGGAAACACAAATTTGATCAGGGTGACCAGTAACAAAATATACTAAACTGTACTGAACTGAATCATATTGCTCAGTGGAAATGAGGTATAAAAATGGGGACATAAATGTGTTCTGTACTGTACTGAACAATAAGCCTAAGTGGAAACAGGCCAAAAGGTACATAGCACAACAGTATGGTAGTAAAAGGGTGAAGCAGATTGCTGAACAATATTGGTTTGCAGAGAATTGCCACCAGCATGGCACAAGACATGAACGACAACACAGACAACACAACTTTTTAAAATATAAAGCAAAACACAGCACCTTTAAAATACAATGACAGCACGCAGCTATGAAACATAAAACAAACAGCCACAAGCGCAAGGGGCAGTGTAACGGGGTGTAACGCTGACAACAGGAGTGAGGATCCAAACGCAGGGTTTTATTAACAGGATGGTCAGGCAAGCAATGATCAACACAGGAGCAAACAGATGTATAAGGACAATCCAGAGTCGTAGTCATAATAGCAGGCAGATGGTCACAAGGCAGGCAGCAGACAGGAGTAAAACAAGAAATCCAGGCGAGGGTCAAAAACACGACAAAGCAAGACAAAGGTAACGCAATACAAAGGTAACAAAGGTAAAGGTTTAAGCAATATTATGTGTGTTTGTGCTGCTTATGTAGTCCAGTAAGCAGTCAAAAAGCTGCATCAGCTGTGAGGGTCTAATGAGTGGAGACTTGGAGCAGGTGTGTGTGTGTTGCATGACTGAATATGTAGTCCATGAAATGGCGGATTTGTAGTTCGTGTGAATGTAAGTGTTTACCAGCGATCTCTGGTTGTTAGATTGCTGGTGATCGTGACAGGCAGGGATTCCTCTCTTTATTTGTGTGTGCTTACATTGCACTATATTTTAAATAATGACCTTGAATTTGCAAAAGACATAATTTAGCTTAGTCCTTTGAGTGGGAATGATGTCAATTATAACTTTCTGGCATACACTATGCCTACTAATAAAGGGTACTGCTCAGTGGAAATGAGATCAAATTAACATTTCAGATTTGCACAAATGTTGTTGGCACCAATAGCCTAAGGGTATTGTGTGCCGACATATAGCACCAATGTGCTCATATTGACACGAGTTCAATTCCTGGCTCAAGGTCCTTTGCCGATCCTTCCCCTCTCTCTGCTCCCAATGCTTTCCTGTCTGAAATCTCTACTGTCCTATCATAGTAAAGGTGAAAAAAGCCCTAAAAAAATATATTTTAAAAAGATTTGCACAAATGTAGCTCCCTCGAGTGAATTTGTCATCTGAAACTTTCAACAAAATGTACCGATAGCAACATATTTTTTACATTTCGCAAAAATGTAGGCTGAGGCAGATTTTTCCAATGACTCTACGTTTGTGTCAGTTTGCTGCAGCTCTAGGCACCTATATCAGGGGTCAGCATATCCTGGACCTGAAGATCTGGACCAGTCACATGAGGAGAACAATCCAGACTGCAGAAGCCATTGGAGTGCCTTATGAACAATGGAAAGCTCTGAACGAGATTGATGCTGTGAGTCTAGTCCTGTATATAGTTGCAGATGATATTCACAGCACTACCCATTGGGCCATTTGTTTTGCTTCTTTCTCAAAATGTGTTTGTTGTGAAGGGATTTGTAAGAGATTTTATATAAATTGTCTTCATGTGCAGGGTGTATGTGAGGATATGACGTATGAAGAGATTCAAGAACACTTTCCTGAGGAGTTTGCCCTCAGAGACCAAGACAAATATCGTTATCGATACCCAAAGGGAGAAGTGAGTGTGTATAAATATATTACTCATCAGTAGTTGCCTATGGTTTAGTCCACTGTAAAATTGAGCATTTCTATGTGCACTTACAGCTAATTTGCATTTATGATGCATACATTTTTAAAAAATAATAGTGCATGTCACTTTGGTTTGCATGAATTATGAAGTTTATACTCCGACATACAGATAATATCTTTGCAGAGAAAATCTTTTTCATACACATGACAGAGAGACAATGCTTTAGTAACAAACTTTCAACATCATTTGTTCTAGAACTGACTACACCACCCTGGTAAATCCAAGGGAAAATGTTTTTGGGGTACACTTGTTTAACTTTTTTTTTTTTTAAGAAGGCAAAGACATTGTAGTCAATGAAACGTATGTTGATCTCAATTCTGTGCCTTATTTAAATTAAATGACAAATTTCATAGTAAATATATATTTGTGTAAGAGGACCAATTAAAGTGTACGCTTCATTTTCCTTTGGCTTAGTCCATGATATTTCAGGGTTTGCCACTGTGGAATGAACTGCCATCTACTCTGGCATATATTTTATGCAGCGGATGCCCTTCCAACTGCACTGTTCTGCAAAACACCCATACACACTCTCATTGACACACTTCTACACTACTTCTTCACCTATACTGCATGTCTTTGGATTATGGGTGAAACCGGAGCACTTGGAGGAAACCCACGCAAACGTGGGACGAACATGCAAACTCCACACAGAAATGCCAACCGGCCTAGCTGGCACTCAAACCAGAGACCTACTTGCTGTGAGACGACAGTGCTAACCACTGAGCCACCTCACCTCAAACTTATTTTTTCATTAGGTACTGGTTTGTTTCACATTAATTATGAACTTGTATAATGTAAGTACAATCTTACAGCATTTATGTTTCTTATAATAAGATATTTTTACAGTGCAATGACTTACAGTCTCCTAATATTTAAATTTCTGTCATGACAACTTGCAGCGAGATTTAGTATGGTAATGAATATGTATATGGAAATGTAGATGTAATTGGTCTCAGCTGCATAGATCTGCTACACTGCTGCTTTGAATCTTATGGCAGAGTAAGTACTGAGACTTGCTACTGTCAGTATATCCACACTGTTGCTGCAAACATAATGTATATGTAACCCCTTTAGCAGATCTAATCACAGGTAGAGCTGGGGCAGAGGAGGCTCTCTGAAAACGTGCAGTCATATCACCCTGCAGCCCAAGACTGGTTTCTATCTCAACCTAAGCAAGGCTGAGCCTGTTTAGTACCTGGACGGGAGCCACATGAAAAAACTAGGTTGCTTTTGGAAGTGGTGTTAGTGAGACCAGAAGGGGGTGCTCATCAAATAGTGTAGTGAGGCTAGTACAGTGAAGGGCACACTACAGTCAGTGAGCACCGTCTTTCACATGAGATGTTGAACCAGGAGTGTCCAAACTCGGTTCTGGAAGGCCAGTGTCCTGCAAAGTTTTGTTCCAATTCCAATCAGACACACCTGGTCTAGCTAATCAAGCTTACTAGACTTTCTAGAAACATCCTTGCTGGTGTGTTGAGGCAAGATTGAGCTAAAACCTGCAGGACACCGGCCCTCCAGGCCCGAGTTAGGACACCCCTGCGTTTAACTTACTCTCTGTGGTTTATTAAATCATAAAGAGTAGGGGTGTAACCCCGGTGTCCTGGCCAAATGATCTCTTTCTGTCCTTACCCATCATGGCCTCCCAAATCATCCCCATCACTATCTCTCACTATCTGTGTGCACACTGGTGCCATTATTGTGTAGCTGCCATTCCATCATCCGAGTGGATGCTGCAGAATGGTGGTGGTATGGATATGACTGAAAAAGGCTTTAAGTGTGACTAAACATGATAAATGTGCTATATCAATGCAAATGACTTACTATTTCAAATGTTGAGGAGCTAGCTCATTGGCTGCAGAGGAGACAGCAACCACTCTTCGGTACCATGTAGTTAATGACATGGGGGCAGATTAGGTGATCCCTAAGCCTGCACATGCATAGAGTTTTATGACAGAATTTTGTATTTACCCTCAAGTATGAGAAGGAGGCATCAAAAACAACCTTAATTTACAGCCAAACATATGACTCTTACCTTATGAAATTGTATTGAACCAACTCCAACTCCCCAACATCACCATCATATCAAAGAGGAGGTTGATGCTCTTTTCATGGAATTGTAAAAGTATATCAATCAAGAAAAAAAGACGAAGAAATAAACGCATTTACTTTTGTCATTAAAAACCTATATGTATAAAATGTGTTTTGAGAAACAATTTACTTTGTCATGTTTAAGAATGTTTTGTTCACTCAGTGAAAAGCAGTGTGTATGTGTGTTTAGTCTTATGAGGATCTGGTTCAACGTTTAGAACCGGTAATCATGGAGCTTGAGCGCCAGGAGAATGTTCTGGTCATTTGTCATCAGGCTGTCATGCGCTGTCTGCTGGCATACTTCCTGGACAAAACTGCAGGTATAGAGTCTTTTAGAACTCACTGAACTTATTTTTAAATAATTTTTAAATGCTAAAAAAAACTAGGTGAAAGGTTAAAAAAAGATATATATTTGTGAACATTTTGGAATGACATGAATCTGAATAATCCATAGTAAGAAAAATATTGTCCACAAATGGAGAAATTATCAAGTGTTGCTACTAGGACATTCTGAAAAGATAAGTTCAATAGGGTATATGCCGAAGCATGCTAATAGGACTTTTTTAAGGTCTGTTTTCTTTAAAAATCAGCGATCTCCACTGGCTAAGTGATATCCGATATAAAGTGGGTCTCAGATTGAACAAGAAGTACTGCATTAAATAACATTTTTCGCCGCTATGTCTATAATATGAGCATTTATTTTACTCCAGTATATTCAATGGATTTTATGCGCTAGCCTGCCGATTCTGATGGGTGTGTGCGAGCAAACAGCTTTTTGTCTTGTTTTTCGATTCAGCAACTAAACGAATGCCAAAGTCTGTTCAACTGATTGTATTTGAATTACATTACAACATCGATGCCGTAAAAGGAACCGTATAAAATGGAAAAAAACACAATAACAGGTCACCGGAAGTTTATCAGTATGGAAAACACACTAGCTCGTCATATACCCTATACACAATTCTAAAAGGGATGATTTACCTCTAGAATACTCATCTAATTATCTATGTTCATAGTAACTTAAGGTTTTTATTATTATTTATTTTATTTTGGACTTTTAAATGTGATTTCTGCAATATAACCTAATTCAAGATTTTCATGAGTCAGGCAAGTTTAACATCTGCTTAATCTAGCTCAAATCTAGCAATTAATGCAACCCCCATGGTGTTCCAATCCTCTTTTGTTCACCCTCAGAACACAACTTAATTTTTTTTTTAATGAAATTTGAGAATTTTCTGTCCCTCCGTTAATGGATTAAGCAACTTTTACTTCAAATGTCCAGAAAAGTAATGACAACATCATGAAAACCATCACTGAAGTATATGTGACTCCAGTGGTTTAACCTTAAATGAGCACCACAAGGTCTGTAATTCTTTGTCAGTGTGACAGCAGGCCGCCAGTCAGACAGCATGATTCAGATGGCATCTCATTGTCTGAATTATGTAAACATTTAAGTGGCACGAAACTGTCCCAGTCGATCATTACATCAACTACACTATACTACACTACACCACACTACACTACAACACTAGTTCTCCAGTTCTGTAGATATTGTTTGACAATACTCCTATTCGCAACACCAAATTTCCATTGCTTTTGGTCTCCCTGAAATTTCCGGCTAAAGTTTCCAAGCAACTTCTATCACACTTCAATTATTTCAATGTCTGTATATAAGTTAGGCTGGGTGGAAAAAAAATCAAGTTCTGTTGATGAATGAAAAGTCTTCTGATATTGGAACAACATGAGGATAATTAATGATTATACCTTTAACACATTTGACATATAAAATGCCCCAAAGAGAGAAATATATGTAGCAACTAAAAAAATAGATCTTATGTACAATCACAAAGTCATTTTGTGATTTTACATAAAACTGATCACTTAAATGAAGATCAGAACACATTTTAAAATCAATGCAAGTTATCCAGCTTAACAAACAATACACCAACTTTTTGATTATTGATCATTGCTTTGCTAGAAAAATAACTAGACAAGAGCGTATGCTAATTTGGTCAAGAAAATTCTAATGATTGTTCTGTCCTGCTGTCACTCTAGATGAGCTGCCTTATCTGAAGTGTCCTCTGCATACGGTGATGAAACTCACTCCTGTTGCTTATGGTCAGGTCTTAGTCTCTGCTGAAATATGACTGTTTTTACACAATTCAATACGATGGAAAAAAATATCTGTATTATTTTCTTTTGTATTTCCAGGGTGTAAAGTTGAGTCAGTTTTCCTGAATGTTGAAGCAGTAAACACACACAGAGAAAGACCTGAGGTGAGCACAGCAGTATTGTAGATATGCACTTTCCAGGTGACTTACAGTAATTTGCCATGGCCCTGTTTACAGTCCCACTTGGCAGAATGCAGAATCTGATGCCATTTGTATCTCTCCTTCAGATGTACCTTGAATCAATCTGAAGGATGCAGCTTTATTAAAGGTGCCATATAATGCCTTGATACAATAAATTAAATTGATCGCTGATATCTAAATTGTAGGTATGTGGCATAGGGATGAATTTATAATCCATAAATCCCACATTGTGATGTGCTATAAACAGATAACTGCTCTATAGAGGGATCCCAAAAATAAAAATCTGTCATCATTTATTTGCCCTTTACTTGTTCCATACCAGTTTTTGGTTGTTACTGTTTTTCTGTTGGACACAAAAGAAGATGTACTACAAAACAGGGGCAGACTGGGACACAAGTTCAGGCAGGGAAATCCCATACACACCCAGTGCATACTTTTGTAAATTAACTGGTAGCGATTTGAGGATTTGGCAAATAGAACAGAGTGTGACTCTTCGCTGTATGTCAAACCATTTCCTAGTGCATTCTGTCTTTGTGAAGAAGATGGCAAAGGCTTTTTTTTGTATGGAAGCCCATTCCCACCATGGAATAATAAAAAAATTATATATATATATATATATATATATATATATATATATATATATATATATATATATATATATATATATATATATATATATATATATATATATATATAAAGCTATAAAGATAAAGATATAATATAGAGCTATAAAGTTGCAATTCTGAGTTATAAAGTGTGAATTGCAAGTTATAAAGTCGCAATTCTGAGTTATAATGCCAGAATTCTGAGTTATAAAGTCGCAATTCTGAGTTATAATGCCGGAATTCTGAGTTATAAAGTCGCAATTCTGAGTTATAATGCCGGAATTCTGAGTTATAAAGTCGCAATTCTGAGTTATAATGCCGGAATTCTGAGTTATAAAGTCGCAATTCTGAGTTATAATGCCGGAATTCTGAGTTATAAAGTCGCAATTCTGAGTTATAATGCCGGAATTCTGAGTTATAAAGTCGCAATTCTGAGTTATAATGCCAGAATTCTGAGTTAAAATTTCGCAATTATGAAGTATAAAGTCAGAAAATCCGAGTTATAACATCAGAATTCTGAGTTATATAGTCACAATTCTGAGATATAATGTCGCAATTCGAGTTATAAAGTCCGAATTCCAAGTTTATATATATATATAAAGCTATAAAGATAAAGATATAATATAGAGCTATAAAGTTGCAATTCTGAGTTATAAAGTGTGAATTGCAAGTTATAAAGTCGCAATTCTGAGTTATAATGCCGGAATTCTGAGTTATAAAGTCGCAATTCTGAGTTATAATGCCGGAATTCTGAGTTATAAAGTCGCAATTCTGAGTTATAATGCCGGAATTCTGAGTTATAAAGTCGCAATTCTGAGTTATAATGCCGGAATTCTGAGTTATAAAGTCGCAATTCTGAGTTATAATGCCAGAATTCTGAGTTAAAATTTCGCAATTATGAAGTATAAAGTCAGAAAATCCGAGTTATAACATCAGAATTCTGAGTTATATAGTCACAATTCTGAGATATAATGTCGCAATTCGAGTTATAAAGTCCGAATTCCAAGTTTATATATATATATATAAAGCTATAAAGATAAAGATATAATATAGAGCTATAAAGTTGCAATTCTGAGTTATAAAGTGTGAATTGCAAGTTATAAAGTCGCAATTCTGAGTTATAATGCCGGAATTCTGAGTTATAAAGTCGCAATTCTGAGTTATAATGCCGGAATTCTGAGTTATAAAGTCGCAATTCTGAGTTATAATGCCGGAATTCTGAGTTATAAAGTCGCAATTCTGAGTTATAATGCCAGAATTCTGAGTTAAAATTTCGCAATTATGAAGTATAAAGTCAGAAAATCCGAGTTATAACATCAGAATTCTGAGTTATATAGTCACAATTCTGAGATATAATGTCGCAATTCGAGTTATAAAGTCCGAATTCCAAGTTTATATATATATATAAAGCTATAAAGATAAAGATATAATATAGAGCTATAAAGTTGCAATTCTGAGTTATAAAGTGTGAATTGCAAGTTATAAAGTCGCAATTCTGAGTTATAATGCCAGAATTCTGAGTTATAAAGTCGCAATTCTGAGTTATAATGCCAGAATTCTGAGTTATAAAGTCGCAATTCTGAGTTATAATGCCAGAATTCTGAGTTATAAAGTCGCAATTCTGAGTTATAATGCCAGAATTCTGAGTTAAAATTTCGCAATTATGAAGTATAAAGTCAGAAAATCCGAGTTATAACATCAGAATTCTGAGTTATATAGTCACAATTCTGAGATATAATGTCGCAATTCGAGTTATAAAGTCCGAATTCCAAGTTTGACCATAAACGGAGTGTTAAAGACGCATGCACATTAGCCCCTAATCACAACATAAAGCCTATATTCGACTTTTTATTGTTTATCACACTTTCAAAAAGAAAATATATAGGCTAGCTGAACTAGGCTGTCTTTTTAGATTTGTTCCTTTTTAATTATCCTATTTGCAGCATTTGGTCTAAATGGCAATTATAAAGCATTAAACAGAGTGCCTGAAACTTTCAGCTGTAGGTTGTGTGATTCCTCTAAAAGCCTAAAAATAAGATTTCTATATTATTTATCTATTATATGTGTAACAATGATTTGATGATCAACCCTTTACCTTCATCTCCTCAGTTGATGTCCCCTCATCTCCAGTCTCAATGTTTCAGATTTTTCTTTTCATCACTTCAAATCTCAATATTCAAACCTGCAATGCACAACATTTACTGCTCTGTAAACAATGTGAAGATGAGGCTCTGTGCAGCGGGCATTAGTGTCCATGCATCTCCTGTTTTTCAGAATAAGAGTCCCACATACATAGTTAATTTCAATTAGCCTAAGATACAGTTAACAATAAGCGGGAAAATATTATTGATGTTAACTCACTAGAAATTTTTTATTTCCAATGAAATGCTTCCAGACACTTGCATAAATAATGATCATGTGTGCAATATAGTGGTGTGTTTGTTCTCATTGGCCTGATTTTCACTGTAATTTTACACAGGGATACAATGGTGTTTGGGGCTCACGGTATGCCATTTCCATGTAAATTCCTATTATTTATCAGCGCCTGAGCATATCTAGATTTTCATTATATGGCACCTTTAATTGTTTTATCTTTGTTGGACTTCATCATGTGAATCTTTATAAATTCTGTAGAACTACAAGGTTTGCAATTTAAAACAACATGGTTGGCATCACCACGGTTGGAACTACATGAACTGTAACATGCCCTTCATCAACTACTGGAAAGATACAGAACAACTGTATAGTGTTATATTGAATATATCACAAATATTAATATCAATATTTTGGTACCCTATGAAAACCACACAGATTGTGAACCCCACATTCAGCTTCTTTGAGAAATGTTTTATACTTACCCTGGACGGCGGGATTAAAAAGATAGCGCCTTTCAAATCCAGCATTGTGATTAGATGATCTTGTGAGGTGGGCACTGAAGGTTGTCACCCATAGTGTGCCCGGCATTTGCATAGTCATAGTTTACAGTTAAACTGTTTTTATGTCTAAAAGTCTTACATTTTCATAATTCACTTTCCAAACCACTTCTAGTTAACCCAAGACATTGTGCTGAAAATATAGAAACTAAACATCACTATGTAATTTAGATTTTTACCTAAGCATTCATGTATAAACATTAATAAGAATAAGTTTAATACAGTGGAGTATTTCAAACAATGCATATTAAATATGTACATGATTATTTGAATCTAAAGGTATATGAAGCTAAATATTCCATTTTGTGTCCTGTTCGTATGATGGAAAATTGTAATCCATGTGTGCATGTTTGTGTCTGAGATGATGTAGATTAGGAGGAAAATGTTGATTAGGTCAAGAACCTGTTCTGCAAGTTCTTGCCTCTCAACACCTTTGTTCTCAGAAGAACAAAGGACAGATGGTTCTTTACTGTCCCATTGCCACTCCTAACTGATAACCTTTAAAAAAAGGGTAGAGTTAAAGGGCCCTATCATACACCCAGCGCAATAAGGTGCAAAACGTGTTTGGCACGATTTGTTGCTATTTTCTGAGCAGTGCAATCCTAATTTTCACGTTTTGCACCACGTTGTTTAAATAGCAAATCCATTTGCGCCACTTTGTGGACTCATGGGTGTTCCAGTCTAAAAAGGAGGTGTGTTAAGTTGCATTGTTGGAGCGGTGCTATTTTGAAGAATTGAAATAGACTGTGCTATTGACCAATTAAACCTGGTTTATAGTCCAGTGTAGAGCATGTTAGTTATGCGCCAAAATGCTTACACATCACTTAAGACACACAGGATGTACAGCAATATGCAAATATCTTTACAAATGAAAAAAAATTAAAGGATTCAAATGTTATTCTTTTCTACATAAATATAAAAACCACTACCCCATGCCTTCATGTCTGGGGCGTTTTTCAGTTTATTCGTGACAATTTGCATTTGTATAATGTTATTATTATTAGCAGTATTATTTATTATATGCATATTTATATTTGTTTTGATAAAACAAGTTTAGATTTGACCACATGTTGGGTTTTTGAGACATATGCATCACCATATGGGGTACAAGAATAAGAAATGTATTTGGATATAACTAGATATCACTTTTTTGACCACATTTCGTTATTATTGTTCATTTATTCACTTTTATTCATTTTTACAACTGAATTTCCACAAGTTTATGATTTTACCACTGATCACTACACAACTATATTTAGCACAGTGTTAATGTTTCATTAACCTAATTAAATATGGTTGCACTATGTGCTGCCTGTGTTATTCAATTTAATTTGCTTTGTAAAATAACATTTTGAGCTACATTTTGATTCCTAGGCAATGTCAACATTAAATTCACCTACAAAGTTTTGAATTCAAAGTACTGTAAAAGAAGTCACTGACACAAAAAAGAAAGTAAAAGCTATTAATGTTTGTGTGCTCACAGTCACTACTGAACATCTGAATATAAACAAATTATACTGTATGCGCACTGTTGTTATCAGAGAAGTATATTTAATGCTTGATTTATGTTTTGAAACATTAATTAAGCTACATTTTAGCTTCTGCTTTTTATCACTCACCCTTTTACACATGAATGTCTGTGATCCTAATCATCCTGTTGTTGTGATGTTTCAGAATGTGGATGTTGACAGAGATCCAGAGGATGCTTTACTGACCGTACCAGAACACAGCTAGACAAGAACACAAGAATTACACTGGCTCATTTCTCCTCCAAAAGAATTATGTTTTTCCTGATGTGAGGCCATCTGACCTCAAATGTAGTTTAGCAAAAATGGATCTATTAGTGATGTAGACTGTGCCACTGTGATGTTGTCATACTATGAACAATGGAACAATGTTATTTTGATCACTTACATAGATCTTGATGTCATGAGATTAAAAATAATAAAGATTAATTAAGTTAAACGTTTAAAGAGGTGTTCAGTCAGTTTTGAAGGCTTGATTGTGCTTGTGTGACGTGTTCATACTTTGATTAAAAAGAAATCACATTATTATTCCTGATATTTTACTTTTAATTTACATCTAGTCTGTTGATTCGGTTTTAACACACATTTTCAGGAGAATGAAAATTCACTTTCACTTTCACTTTCCCTCAGAAATATGGAATGATCCAAATTAGTTAGCTGGCTCAGTGTGTTCTGATTTGAAAGGTACTTGATTAACATTAAATGAAACATCATACCTGTGGTAGGTTTGTAACACACTAAGTTAAAAATAATAAAGGACCCTTTTAAAAGACAGCAAGTTCTAATTGTCCAGTCTGGCATTGTTATTGTTTTTCAGCTATCATATCAGTACCTATTACATTGTGTGTTATAAACTTCAACACTTACCTCAACCCTAAAAAAAACACTTATAGTAAGCATCCATGTTATAACATTCACTATGCAAGTGACCGTCTTAGTGCTACAGATTGCATGTAATTACTTGACTTAGTACTACCTAAAGTTCCTAAAAATCTCAACCCCATAGATATTAGAAATTTAACTTTAAATTCTTTAGATTTGTGTCAAACAGGGCATTTTTGTGGACGGACGCCAAAGTCACGCTCAGTGGGGAAGGGGGGTTGTACACGGCAGGCCAGAGTCACAGTGGCAGGCTAGATTGACCACCAGGCCACCGGGAAATGTCCCTGTGCTCCCTATGGCCAGTTTGACCCTGGGCATGGTTCGAACAGCATTGTGAGAGTAGGCCCTAAGTGTCACTCACCGTGGAGGGATTTGCACATGCAAATATGTCTGATAATCTAATAGTCCATATCATTTTTAAATAATTGAGAAATGTAGTGAAATTACAGCTGGCCTCTTTGTGAACCTTCTTGGATTCAAATGTTTACTTGCTATATCACACTCACGCTCTGATTCATTGCTGAATAACCAGTCAGAACGCTTTCTTCAGCCGACGACCCAATGCTGATGCTATGCACTAAATCAGGCCAACAAGTTGTGACTTTACCCCGTGACAGCCAACGTTTGGAACACACCAAACCAACTAGCCTGATCGAAGGACAGACAAAGCCCAACGGCTGACAGTTGGTCTGGTGTGTCCCAGCTCTCCGTTAACTGAACTCATCCAAAACCAAACTGTAAAAAATTATTCTGCATTTTTGTTTTTCAACAAGATTTTATAACATTGAATTTTTAGTTTATTCATTTACAGGGTCAATGCACATTAATAAACATTTCTGTAAAATGTGCCAGAATTAGCCAAGAATGGCTATTTTTCATCTGTAGACCCCTAATTTAACTTAACCTGGCAAAGTTTTTGCTGTCTCAAGTAATCTGTAAGAGTGTTTGTTGACTCAACTTAAAAACATGCAGATGTCACCACTTCAATATGTTCTCTCTGCCACCTTGCTTGCCATCGGCGTGGCGGTAGTAGGTGCGGCAGCAGCTTTTGACTGCTGAGTGGTGCTTTAACCATATATTCAGCTTTGAATTTTCACAATACTAGGTAAGACGGTACTGTATGTGTACCCTATGGGATGTGATGTGTTCAATTAAACTATAATTTTGTTTTAGTTTTCTTAGTAATGAACATGCTTTCACACTATACTGTATGTTTTTAGAAAAGAAACAATACATGGTGAGAAGTATAGCCCTAGGCTGCAAAAAGCAAATAAGAATTAAGTTCTTTCGCCTTTATAGTGCCCTATTAAATTGCGTTGGGGTGAAAAGAATCTTTTGATTTCATTCACCATCATGGCGATGTTCATTTATTCATTCATTCATTCACTTTCTTTTTGGCTTAGTCCCTTTATTAATCTGGGATCGCCACAGCCAAATGAACTGCCAACTTACCCAGCAAGTTTTACGCAGTGGATGCCCTTCCAGCCGCAACCCATCACTGAGAAACATCCATAAACACTCATTCACATACATACATACACTACAGACAATTTAGCTTATCCATTTGACCTATAGCACATGTCTTTGGACTTGTGGCGGAAACCAGAGCACCCGGAGGAAACCCATGCCAACACGGGGAGAACATGCAAACTTCACACAGAAACGCCAACTGACCCGGGGCTCGAACTAGCAACTTTGTCTGTGAGGCGACATCGCTACCTACAGTGCCACTGTGCTGCCTCATGGCAATGTCATTACCTCAAAACTTAAATGTGCGCACACTAAAAAAAGATATGAAAATCGTGACACAGCACACACTACAAAATAATAGTAAGGTTATCGAGCCGATGGAGCACATCACCTGATTGCAGTTTCCCTTTTGCATATTAGTGGCGTTTATGAAATAAATAATTAACTCAGCATCCTATCATCTCAAAAACATTGCAAGAATTAGATGCTTTAACCTGTTCATACTTTTATCAGCAGCAGAGTGGATTACTGTAATGGATTCCTCACTGGCCTTCCCAAAAAGACAGTCAGACAGTTGCAGCTCCCCCAGAACGCTGCTGCCAGGATTCTGACCAGAACCGGAAAATCAGAGCACATCACACTTGTCCTCAGGTCTTTACACTGACTCCTAGTTAACATTCAGAATAGATTTTAAGGTATTAATATTTGTCTATAAATCACAAAATGGCCTAAAACCTCAATACATTACAGATATGCTCACTCTATACAAACCTAACAGATCACTCAGTAAATTAGAAATTCCAAGAGTTCACTCAAAGTAGGGTGAGTCCAACTTCAGCTACGCCTCCTGCTGCAGGAATCAGTTTTTTCCAGAAATCATTTTATGTGCTCCAACATTATTCACATATTTTATCACTTATACACTGATGTAAATAACACTGAATGCTGTGAATAAGAAAAATGTAAAACAACTTTATTGTGTTTATGGAATACAAACAAGTATTACAAATAAAAAACTGAAGTAAACCGTTTTCACAAAATTATAGAGCTCAATGAGATTGTTTAGTATTAAACGATTTTTGTTAGTACACCGAGCTTCAGTTCAGAGTTTAAGAATGAATTTAAATATTGCTTATAGTTTTAAATATACATGCAGATCAAGGTGCTCATGTTGACTGGCTGCTGGTTTCACTTGCACTGGCCTCTCTGAACTGCTGTGTCCAGCTCTGAGGATCCTGATCAAAAAGCTGTAAGAAAAAAAGAGTGTCAAAATCAATGTTAGTGACAAAAACAGATTTTGATTGGTCAAGATTAGAGAAACTGATGACCTGAAAAAAAAAAATCATTAATCTTGATAAACTAAAAGCTTCTAAACGCATCACTGTTTTGATGCACACTAGCTTAAAGATATCTTTATAACTAACATACTGATACATGGGACCTTTACAGTCATGCAGACCCAATTCAATAAAAATATGTACAATGTCTCATCTGTTTTTTAACCAATAAACAATTATCGGCCGCAAACTCACAATCAGCTACAGAACTGAAGTGCTTCCTGTGATGCAAAAGTACATAATTACACACTATCGAAAAATACAACTTTAAAATTAGGAAACTATGTATTAAACTTTCTAAGATTAAGATGAGTCCTCTCCTGAAACAACAGAAAATCAATAATTGTGTATTAAATTTATGATTCAGTAAGCCTCAAAGCTGAAATCTCTTTTAATGAAAATGCTAGCACTGTGTCTAGCCATAACATTTCGTCATTTAGCCGACATGTAGTCATGTAGCCGACATTTAGTCATTTAGCCGACGCTTTTATCCAAAGCGACTTACAAATGAGGACAAGGAAGCAATTTACACAACTATAAGAGCAGCAGTGAACAAGTGCTATAGACAAGTTTCAGGTGTGTAAAGTCTAAGAAGCAAAACATTAGTAGAAATTTTTTTTTTTTTGAGAGAGAGAGAGAGAGAGAGAGAGAGAGAGAGAGAGAGAGAGAGAGAGAGAGAGAGAGAGAGAGAGAGAGAGAGGGCACAGTTAGTGATATAGCCAGAGAGGCAATTGCAGATTAGGAAGGAAAGTGGAGACTAAACAGTTGCGTTTTTAGTCGTTTCTTGAAGACAGCAAGTGACTCTGCTGTTCTGATGTAGTTAGGGAGTTCATTCCACCAACTGGGCAGATTGAATGTGAGAGTTCGGGAAAGTGGTTTCTTCCCTCTTTGGGATGGAACAACGAGGCGACGTTCATTCACAGAACGCAAGTTTCTGGAGGGCACATAAATCTGCAGAAGTGAGAGCAGATACGAAGGAGCAAAGCCAGAGGCCGCTTTGTAAGCAAACATCAGAGCTTTGAATTTGATGCGAGCAGCAACTGGCAGCCAGTGCAAACGGGTGAGTAGCGGAGTGACATGTGCTCTTTTGGGTTCATCAAAGACCACTCGTGCTGCTGCGTTCTGAAGCAGCTGAAGAGGTTTGATAGAATTAGCTGGAAGCCCGGCTAGCAGAGAGTTGCAATAGTCCAGTTAGGAGAGGACAAGAGCTTGAACAATGAGTTGAGCTGTATGTTCAGATAGGAAGGGTCGGACCAGCAGACAACAGCAGACAACACAATGTTATGTGTGTAGAAAAGGCATTCACTGACCGTTTTGCAACACAACGTTTTTTTAGATGCTGTGTGAAGATAAATCGATTTCAACTTTCACCAACAGCAGCGCTTTTTTTTTTTTTTTTTTTTGCATAATAGCGACTGCATATCTGCCTTGTATCATGACAGTTCAGGACGAATACATCTACTGTTACACTCCAAAACATCACAAATTTTTATGAACAACAGAACTGATATTTTTTGTTATTTAAAATGCATAATGGATAACCACATATTTTGATGCATTTGATAGCTACAGTCATGGCCAAAATTGTTGGCACCCCTGCATTTTTTCCAGAAAATCATGTATTTCTTACAGAAAAGTATTGCATAACACATGTTTTGCTATTTTGTGTATTGTAAGAAAACCAAAAAAAAAAAGGGAGGAAAAAAGTGTGATAATAACCCGCTATTTAAAAAAAACGGCTGAATGTTTTAAATGTTAAGCTGTAATGTAGCCGTGGCGGGATGAATTTTGTTGTGGCGTCTCGCCATGACAGAATGAATGTAGCGGAAACCATGCTATCACTATATATTGCATTGCAATACATTATGATATATAGTGTAATATGATAGAAATGACCAAATGTCCTGGAAATAATCCTGCTTGTCCTGGATTTGTTTTCGTGTTTTCATTTTTTTTGTTTGACATAACATACTGCTTGTAAATCTAGATATAGTGACAGCTGAGGTAGACCGTGGCTTCTGCTGCACAATAGCTAGTGATACGTATTGTATTGTATAGTATTGTATAGTGAGACCATTGCTGTAATAAATAGGACTGAGAATAACAAGAGTAACAACACTGGTGTCATTTAACTACATGCATTACAAGCTTTTAACTTTAGTTTGGCTTTGTTTCTGATTCAAAAACAAATTCTAAAACAACTGTCGGTCACACTTTATTTTGAAGGTCCGTTTGTTGACATTAAATCACATTGCATCTACATGCCAACAAATTCTCATTAGATTATATGTAGACTGTTAGGTTGGGGTTAGGGTTAGTGTAAGTTGACATGTACTTGCAAAGTTTTTTATAGTCAGTTAAATGTCTGTTGAAGAAGCATATCTACAGATATTAAGCAGACAGTCTACTAATACTCAAATGGCCCATCAAAATAAAGTGTTACCCAACTGTCAACCACTGTCCATTGGCTTGTCGTCAGCTATTCAATTATATAGACAATTATAAACTCATGTGTTGAAACTGCTTTTTTGGTCAAGATGCAGCAGATGCTGGACAACAACACTTTTTGTTTAACTTTTGTCAGCTAGTCACAGCCTTAACGATATTTTTAAAAAAGGAACAAACCTCTCCAACAAACTCCAGCAGTTTGAGTTTAGACACCTCCTTCTCTGCCCGCAGACCCCAGCGAAATTCATATTCCACTGGCTCTGTGTGGGGAATCTTTCCATACTCCAGATATCTAAATGTGAAGAGGAAATGTTTTCTAGTTTAAATTCTTGAAATGAAATCTTTACAAACACATCTGCTTGCTCAAGTGTTACATTTCTTTTTCTAGTTTAGAGGTTTTAGAAGTAAAATGAAACATGTCAGGAGTTATCTGATGATGAAGACCATGAATCTTTCTCCTTCTTCATTCCGCTAAACTCCTTTATTGTCTATGGTGTGATATAAACCACCTGTCCATGGTCTAAAGAACAGAAGCTCTGAACACACCAACCCAGCTGAAACTATACTCACAAATTTTGATTAAAAAAAAAGTCTAAGTGTTGCTAATAGACACATTCCCTTACTTCTGCCGTACGAACTCTTCAGTGACCACTTTCTTTACATCTCCAAACTCATCATGCTTCTCCCTGTGAAGAGACACAAGAACCAAAACTGAATGATTAAAAAAAACTAAACAATGAAATGACTTTTTCTCCTAGAAGGATTTAGTCAACAAACCCTGGATCCACCCGCAGCTTCTTGAGTGTATTCCACACCAGATCTACAACATTCATGGAAACCACATCAGCAAACCATACATTAACAGAAGCTTAACAGTAGGTAACCGTATGATTGTGTGAATGACGCATTGCTTACTCTCCTTGACGGTACCACCCTTCATAAAAATGACACTAAGTATGGCAAACAGCAGACCCATCTTTTGGTTTCCAGGATGCCTGTGGGGACAAACGTGCTTTATGTATGTTTTTGACTCCTCTAAAGCATAGAAATGACATTTAAGAAACATGTGCACATTCTTGTATATCTGAAAAAACAATGCTTGAGTCTCGAAAATGTGCATTCGTTGTCAGAATGTCTGTCCTTGTTTTGGTATATATAACCCGCACACTGCTAGTTTACCCAAATATATTTCAGCACGTCTTGTTGGAAAATGCCCCATATTTCATTTCAGTCTTGAATGTATATGAATGCTACCTAATAGGGTATATGCAGAAGGACTTGGATTTTTCAGTAACCTGGTTAAAATGCTTGCGGTGGACTGTATGCCGTTAAAAAGAATATTAAAATTGCAGCAACTGTTTTCTTTGAAAATCATTGATCTTCACTGCCTGTTGAATATACAATATAAAGTGGGTCTAAGTGTGTAAAAGAAGCACTGCATTAAATTACATTTTCCGTGCCATTTCTTTAAAATATGAACATTTATTTTACAGTATTTTCAATGGAGTTTCTGCACTAACCTGCTAATCCGGACGCGTGCGTGTAAACAGCTTTTCATCTCGTTTTACACTTAAACAACTAAATTTATGTTGAAATCTATTTAATTGATTATATTTTTGATTACATTACAACATCGATGCTGTAAAAGGAACTGTGTAAAATTCAACAGTCACATTACCATCCACCAGAAGTTTATTGGTAGGGAAAAAACTAGTTGCGCATATACTCTTTTAGTAACCGAGGTGATCGTTGTCATAGTAGTTTATGCTGCTGTTCAGCCACGAGAAATAAACGTTTCTAAACTGGAATTACAGATGATGGATTTGACAAAAACTTTTCCAGTGTCGTCGCATGTAGTGTAGGCTCGAAGGTCAGGTACACTCGTTTCTGTTGGTGTTGTCAATCTGGGAACCTGTGTTTGCGTGGAGTCATTGAAGGTGGGACCAGCCGAAAAAGTGTTTTGAGTTTGACCTGCAATACCTAGTTCAACCACTGGGTGTCAATCTATCATACTGTACCTTTAACTTCTATAGCACTTTATACAATACAAGCTGTGTAAAGCAGCTTTACCTGGCAGAATAATAGAGATATCAAAATTATGATTATAGGTAGGCATAGATACATTTTTTAAATCTAGATTAATCTCACTGTAATCTTGGAATTAATCTAGATTAAAACGGCTCATTTGAATTCTGCGGAAGGCATTCAGAATATGTGTGCTACCCTAATAAAGACTAAAAGTTTTTAAGAACGGGTTTCTCAAGCCAGGTGGTGCATTAGAACTCCTATTTCCAAAATGCTTGAGAAACTGATCTACTATGATAATTGGTGATGAAAATAATTACTTACTTTTGATGACATTAATCCGACTAAAGTCATAACTGAACTAAACAGAAATTAAATTATGACATGTGGAGTATGCATATATTAGTGCCATTATTGAAGTAAACACTGCGATCAAACTATTACCGTCATGTAGGACTTTTGGCCATATTTTCCGACAAGATCCACACACGCAGCTGTTAATAAAGGACCGCACACACACATCGCAAAATGCAGAAGTTATTAATTAAGTGCGTTATTAAATTTCATAACACTCTCACCAGTCCTTACTTCTTATTTGCGTCTAATACCCCAGTTTGCATGAATAAAATGTTTATGAGTGAAAGTGGAACGGCAGTTAGTCACCCAAAATTACAGGAAACTCTTACATGAAAGCACTTCACGTAAAAACCTTAATTATATTATTGTCTATTAAGGCAAATAAATAGATTACAGGTGTCCATGTAAACGTAGTCAGTAGTGTGATCGAAGTAAGTGAAAGATCCAGAAGGGCAACCTGCTGATTTGATTCAGAAGGGCACTTTTTTGTCAGAAGGCTCAGCGGTCAGGTATACATCCGCGCTAAAATATCAAGGTGAAAGTCATCATAGCTTGCGTAGAATAAACCCAGCTCCTAACCCAACTTTGAGAATAGATTAACGGCCATATGTTTTTTTTAATCGCTAGATAAAAGTCTCGCGTTAACGCAGCACGTTAACACCAATAACGGCCCACCACTAATTATGATATAAATAAGTTATTCATTAATTCAAAACAAGTTGGACAACTGTAGCAACTTAGCTAGTTGAAACCATCTTGTGAAAGATCTATCAACAATTAACTATTCAACTATTTTAGAGCATTTCTTTTTTACTATGGCTTTGAAAACACTACAATATGTATTTATATGTGGGTGTGTTACAGTATTAAATATAATTTGTTTGTTACTTACATGCTCACTGTTTGTCCACGAATAGGCTCCAGTTTATTGATCAGAATATAAATGTGTTGTTTGAGATCAATCTCCACTAGTTTTAATCCAAATACCTGCATCAAATGAGAAAGTTTACGTTTTCCCAAATTCACATCCATTTAAGGCAATTTAGTTATGATATGGTCATCCCATTGTACCTGCTCAAATGTACGGCAAACTCTCTTCATGACTTCCGCATAGATGTGTTTGTAGTCCTTTATCACATGTTTTCCAATGTCTGCAGGTATCAGCAAACACAATGCATTTAATACAAAAACAACATAATTTCCATGAACAATTCTCTTTATAAAGCAATAGGGATCTAATGAAGAGTTATGCATCAACAACAAAATACAAACCTGCTCTTCGGATGGGGATTTTTTTTTGGTCTTTAATCAAGATGAACTGGACCACCTCTGCCACCTTAGAATGAAATCAGAGAAATAAATCAGTGACCAGCATTTCAGCAACATTAATTTTGTGGACTAAACTAAAAATTATATTATAAAATTAAAATTAGGTGGGCTGTGGCCTCCTAATGTATTTTAAGACACACATCTAAGCTGTTGTACCTAATGTATGTTGAAAAGCTGAATTTACTAATACAAATAAAATGCAAATCATAAAAATGCAGTCTATTAAACAACTAATTTGGCATTTACTAAATACTAGGATTATAATAATACACAAGTCAAGATTAAATTTGTATGCCCATGTCACTCACAATACGATGGGCTCTATTTTAACGATCTATGCGCAAAGTCTAAAGTGCATGGCGCAAAAGCATTAAGGGCATGTCCGAGTCCACTTTTGCTATTTTAAGGACAGAAAAATATGCTCTGCGCCATGGCGCATGGTCTAACAGGGTTGTGCTTATTATCTTAATGAGTTATGGATGTGTTTTGAGAATAAACCAATCAGAGTCTCATCTCCCATTCCCTTTATGAGTCAGTTGCGTAGTGCCATGGCACATTTGCCATTTACATTTTGCTTGTTAAGCGCAAAGATTCGTTGCAAAACTATTTCTAAAAATAGTTCTAATTTCCAGCAAATAAATAAATGAACAATAATAACAAAATGTGGTCAAAAAACTTATTATACTTTTTGTATAGATTATATAGATTAGCTATATCCAAACACACACGCTATGCCCCATATGGTCCAAACGCTTTTTTAAAATAAAATAATAATATAAATATGCAATAAATATATAAAACAATAAATAAAAAACAATAAATATAAATATTCATATAATAAATAATAATACTACTAATAATAATAACATTATACAAAAGTTGTCATAAATAAACAAAAAATTATGTATTGCTGTACATCCTGTGTGTTTTAAGCAATGTGTAGGCGTTTAAGGCACACAACTAACATGCTCTGCGCTGAACTTTAGACCTGCTTTCAGCTGGTCTATTGCACAGGCTATTTTAGTTCCTAAAAATAGCAACGCACCAACAATGCCCCTTAATCCACACCTCCTTTCTAGACCAGAACACCCATTTGCTATTTAAACATGGCGGAAAACGGGAAAATTAAGGTTGCTTTGGTCTGAAAATAGCAACACGTCGAGGCAAACACGTCATGCGCTTTATTGCGTGGGTGTATTATAGGGACCGATATCTCAATATCGTATTGTGCGTAAGCTGTGCATCAATGGATTTGCTCTTCAGTGTTTTTAAACTACACTGAACTGAACTAAACTTCATCTGATGCAGTTTCAATTTACTAGAACTTCTATGTTAAGCTGCTTTAACACAATCTACATTGTAAAAGCGCTATAGAAATAAAGATGATTGGAAAATGTAAAATTGATTACGCTATAAAAAGTTTAATATTAGCATGATTTTTGTTGTTTTTCAAACATTTGGTAAAAAGCAATAATATTATAATATGTAGACCTACTTTTGGCTAAAATGCTAAATTTTGTTTAGACGTGTGGTGGTGGACATTAAATTAGTCCTCAATGCACAGCACAGTGATGACATCAGCATAAAACTATTCAAAATTTTTAAGCTAGCACAAGTTAGCACGAGTCCACAACCAAAACAAAATGTATGATTTGAATGATAAAGATATTAAAACCATCTGTGATACGTGTAGCCTTGATTAGCACAGTTCAAGTCGTTTGACACTTCTGCGGTATCTTTTTACTTTCCGAGTTTGAATCCTGTAGATGAGATTGAAATTATAAATATTATTTTTATATTCATTTTGGTTAAATGCTGTTCTGCCACTGCAAATATTGAAATAACCTATTTTTACAATGACACCAACACAAAGTAATTAGATTGAATTTTTATGGGCATGCTTTGTAGCAGTAAAAAAAAAGACAAATTCGCAAAAGTGAAAAGTAATATCCAGTTAACACAGCCCAGGGCTTCACAGTGCAACCATTTCAGTAACTAAAACGGTGTGCGAAGCTTAAAAAACTACAATTCCCAAATTCCCTTACAATTTGCCTACTTTACCCATCAACAGTGAGGTTTGCAATTTTACTTTTGGTGCAAAAAAACTAAAAACTTTCAAATAGAGTTGTTCAATCTCAAGTCTTGTCTGTCACTCAAGCAACTCTGTTACGCTGACTCCACGCAGGTGCACATGATGAAATCCAGACAGAGAACATATGGGATGCTTGCGCTCCTCAGCAGAGCAGGTGAACAAAGCTGCCTCCACTCAGCAGAAGTGAAGGCTTAATGATCCTACATTTTTGACTGTGCTCCTACAACTTTATTTGAAATAAAATAAAAAGTTACCAAAGACTCTGGCAGTCACCAGTTAAACCGTAACACCCTGATCAAACCCTTTCCTCTTTACTTTAACATTCATTTATCAATTATCAGAAATTCAATTATCAGACTACCTTGTGGTCTATTTGGTCAGACGTGAAGTTCTCTCGAGCTCTCTGAGCCTGTGATGATGTTATTTGGCTGAAGGTTGCATCTTCATCTTCCTCCAGCAATAACTGCGATCGCTGCAGTTACACACAGAGAGAGAGAGAGAGAGAGAGAGAGAGAGAGAGAGAGAGAGAGAGAGAGAGAGAGAGAGAGAATTACAACATTACAAACCATGGGAATGAATGTAGAGTTGTGTATTGTATTTTATTTTATTTTAATAATATTAATACAGTCTTTTTTATTTCTTATTTATATAACGTAGACTAACCATATTCTTTTCACAACGATGTTCAGTACAGAATACCTTTTAACACCAATCTCTGAATAAATACTTATGGGTCGTAGACAAGCTATATATCTGTGTAATCTTTGTGTCTCACTCTTTCATCCCCGTTAACAACAGAGACTCTCCTTCCAAATGTTTCCAAAAATAATCTGCAAGTTTGCTACGTCCACCTAATGTGCTTGAAAATGAACAGTGGGCAAGCTTAAGGTGCGAGTGCCGCTTGGGAGGGGAGACATTTAGAGCAAGTAAAATATGCATTTGAATTTAATTTACGCATAACACAATATTGAAGTGTTTTTAAAAATAATTATCATGTCATCACAAATTGTTAAATAAATGACCTTTTGTTGAATAAAGGCTTTGGATGGGGGATATTTAAGTGTCAGTTGTGAGTGATGATAACCACGTCGCAACTCTCCGCCAGAGAGATCCTGAGAGGCAGGCTTCAAACGCTTTTTGCCCATCATCTTTGTGCATTGATGATTAGCGGTAGTTAGCGGTAACGTGCATTAATTTAATGTTTTAATATTTTAAATTGTCACGCTGTAATAAAATAAACAAGATCTAAAACTTACATGATTTTAAGGTTTTTCATTGCAAACTTTCGTTAAAAGATTTTAAATTTAACATTAACTTCATGTTAAACACAATAATAGTATATTCCAACACAAGTTTTTAAGACTTCAAACACTAACAATTTTTGCCAGTGAATTGAAGTTATGCGCCCTGTATGGAACACTATTAATCGTGTATACACCGTTAATACCTATCATCTTCCGTACACATGCGAAGGTGGTACTTTTCCCCTCTTTTCTCAAAAACTACTGGCCCAAAAGACATCAATCAAAATTTGGATTGTGCAGTAGGTATTCACCCAGAGAATGATCATACAAACATGCTTAACTGGCTTTCAATGATGGAGGAGTGGTCATTTGAGTGCGTGGAAGAGCGGAAAGTGTACCGAACATGGTTAGTCTACGTAATGCATTTTCAAATTTTTAATTGTGTGCTTTTTTTCTGCATGTATACAGTATGCCTTATATAATCACATATACGATTTTATTTAATGTTTATGTAATCTATAATGCTTCGGCAATCCTTGCCAAGTATTTTTTTTGGTTAAATTTAAGTTAAACATGCTGTATATTGTAATATATTAATGTTGTTTTATCCTAAAATGGTGGGTGTTAAATGTTTTGTTTGTTACACTGTATTATTATTATTGATTTATCCAAAAATGTTGATGGTTAAAGTACTGTTTATTATTATTTAACCCAAAATTGTTGATTGTAAAATATACTACTATCTGTTGCAGTCTTTTGTTTTCTTATGTTCTGTTTATTGTAAATATAACAAATGCTTTGGCAATACATAATGTAATATTTGACATAACAATAAAGCAGGTTTGAATTTAAGAGAATAATCAAACACCAGGCCCATAGCCAGGAGGGTTCGGGTGGTTCGAAAGACCCACCCCTCACTGACAAAGATCCAGAATTTATCCCATACATGAGCTTATTTGTCCTATTTTGACAGCTATGCCATAATAAATAGTGAAAATAACCATCAGAAAAGGCTTTTCAAGCAGAATCCTTTTTTGGCTGCTGCTTCAGCGTGACTTTGGAAACTTAAATGTGCTGTCCAGTTTGTGTTTGTGTGCCTAATTAAACGACAATATGGCTAGTTTTTAATCAGCATCCTTTTTTTTTCTAATGATATATGATGTAAAGCATTTGTATTTAAAAAGTAAGTATTATACAGGTTGATGCCCATCCGACAAGCTAATTTAGAAAAAAAATAGTGCTTAAAATGTATTTAAACCTCATAATTAAATAGAACATGAGGCAAATAACTGCAAAACGGTGCATTATTTAAGAAAAAAGAACCACCCTTTCACTAAGCTGGCTACGGGCCTGAACACTGTTAAAGTTTTAAA